>NW_019241956.1:0-1673 GCF_002742605.1 Olea europaea var. sylvestris | reverse complement strand
TAGGCGAAATTTTAGTCAAAGTCGATTAGAAACGTGCCAATGAACCAAACTTAGGTGAAATTTTAGTTAAAGTCGATTGGAAATGTGCCAATGAACCAAACCCTGGTGAAATTTTAGTCAAATTTGATTGGAAACGCGCCAACGAACCAAATCAATGTGAAATTTTAGTCAAATTTGATTTAAAATACGCAAATGAACATAATCAAGGTGACATTGTTGTCAAATTTGATTGTAATCACGCCAATGAACCAAATTCAGGTGAAATTTTAGTCAAATTTGATTGGGAACGTGCCGATGAACCAAATCACTGTGAAATTTTAGTCAAATTTGATTGAAAATACGCAAATGAACATAATCCATGTGACATTATTGTCAAATTTGATTGTAAACACGGCAATGAACCAAATTCAGGTGAAATTTTAGTCAAATTTGATTGGGAACACGCCAATGAACCAAATCGATGTGAAATTTTAGTCAAATTTGATTGGGAACACGCCAATGAACCAAATCGATGTGAAATTTTAGTCAAATTTGATTGAAAACACGCAAATGAACATAATCCAGGTGAAATTTTGGTCAAATTTGATTGTTAACGCCCCAATGAACCAAGCTCAAGTGAAATTTTAGTTAAATTTGATTGGGAATGCACCAATAAACCAAATCAACGTGAAATTTTAGTCATATTTGATTGGAAACAATGAAATGAATATAATTCAGGTGAAATTTTACTCAAATTTGATTGTAATTGCGCTAACGAACCAAATCAGGTGAAATTTTAGTCATATTTGATTGGAAACAATGAAATGAATATAATTCAGGTGAAATTTTACTCAAATTTGATTGTAATTGCGCTAACGAACCAAATCAGGTGAAATTTTAGTCAAATTTGATCCTAAACATGCCAATGAACCAAATCACTGTGAAATTTTAGTCAAATTTGATTGAAAATATGTAAATGAACATAATCCGGGTGACATTATAGTCAAATTTGATTGTAAACGTGGCAATGAACAAAACTCAAGAGAAATTTTAGTCAAATTTGATTGGGAACGCGCCAATGAACCAAATCAATGTGAAATTTTAATCAAATTTGATTAGAAACATGCCAATGAACATAATCCAGGTGACATTACAGTCAAATTTGACTGTAAACTCGCTAATGAACCAAATTCAGGTGAAATTTTAATTAATTTTGATTGGGAACGTGCAAACAAACCAAACCATTGTGAAATTTTAGTCGAATTTGATTGGAAACACGCAAATGAACATAATCCATGTGAAATTTTAGTTAAATTTGATTGGAAACACACAAATGAACATAATCCTGGTGAAATTTTAATCAAATTTGATTGTAAACGCGTCAATGAACCAAACGCAGGTGAAATTTCAGTCAAATTTGATTGGGAACGCGTCAATAAACCAAATCAATGTGAAATTTCAGTCAAATTTGATTGGAAACACGCAAATGAACATAATCGAGGTGAAATTTTAGTCAAATTTGATTATAAACGCTCCAATGAACCAATCTCCGGTGGAAGTTTAGTAAAATTTGATTCGAAACGCACCAATGAACACAATCGAGGTGAAATTTTAGTCAAATTTGATTATAAACGCGCCAATGAACCAATCTCTGGCGAAATTTTAGTCAAATTTGATTCGAAATGAGCCACTGA
>NW_019241955.1:0-1673 GCF_002742605.1 Olea europaea var. sylvestris | reverse complement strand
CGCGATTTTTATTTCAGATTAAACTGCCAAATTTCTGTCAATTCTGACACAGTCGAGAAAAATGACGAAATTGCCCCCGGCGCGGTTTTTGTTTCCGATCAACAAGTCAAATTTTAGTAAATTCCGAAATAGTCGCGAAAAATGACGAAATTACTCCCGGCGCGATTTTTGTCCCCGATAAACCTGTCAAATTTCAGCCAATTCCGACACTATCGCGAAAAATGACGAAATTACAACCAGTGCGATTTTTGTTCCCGATAAACCTATCAAATTTCAGCCAATTCCGACACAGTCGAGAAAAATGACGAAATTGCCCCCGGCGCGCTTTTTGTTTCCGATCAACAAGTCAAATTTTGGTCAATTCCGACACAGTCGCGAAAAATTAAGAAATTACACCCGGCGCGATTTTTGACCCCGATAAACCTGTCAAATTTCAGCCAATTCCGACATAGTCGAGAAAAATGACGAAATTGCCCCCGGCGCGCTTTTTGTTTCCGATCAACAAGTCAAATTTCAGCCAATTCCGACACTATCGCGAAAAATGACGAAATTACTCCCGGCGCGATTTTTGTTCCCGATAAACCTGTTAAATTTCAGCCAATTCCGACACTATCGCGAAAAATGACGAAATTACTCCCGGCGCGATTTTTGTTCCCGATAAACCTGTTAAATTTCAGCCAATTCCGACACTATCGCGAAAAATGACGAAATTACACCCGAAGCGGTTTTTGTTCCCGATCATCCTGTCAAATTTGAGCCCATTTCGACACAGTCGAGAAAAATGATTAAATTGCCCCAGGCGCGATTTTTATTTTAGATCAAACTGCCAAATTTTAGCCAATTCCGACACAGTCGAGAAAAATGACGAAATTGCCCCCGGCGCGGTTTTTGTTTCCGATCAACAAGTCAAATTTGGGCCAACTTCGACACAGTCGCGGAAAATGACGAAATTACACCCGGAGTTAATTTTGTTCCCGATCAACCGGTCAAATTTGAGCCCATTCCGACACGGTCGAGAAAAATGACGAAATTGCCCGAGGCGCGATTTTTGTTTCCGATCAACCGGTCAATTTTTAGCCAATTCCGACCCAGTCGCGAAAAATGACGAAACTGCCCCGGCTCGATTTTTGTTTACGATAAACCTGTCAAATTTGCCCATTCCGACACAGTCGAGAAAAATGACGAAATTGCCCCCGGCGCGAATTTTGTTTCCGATCAACCAGTCAAATTTGAGCCCATTTCGACACAGTCGAGAAAAATGAAGAAATTGCCCTCGGCGCGATTTTGGTTTCCGATCAACCAGTCAAATTTCAGCCAATTCCGGCAATGTCGCGGAAAATGACGAAATTACACCCGGCGCGATTTTTGTCCCCGATAAACATGTCAAATTTCAACCAATTCCGACACAGGCGAGAAAAATGACGAAATTGCCCCCGGCGCGATTTTTGTTTCCGATCAACAAGTCAAATTTTAGTCAATTCCGACACAGTCGCGGAAAATTACGAAATTACACCCGGCGTAATTTTTGTCCCCGATAAACCTGTCAAATTTCTGCCAATTCCGACACAGTCGAGAAAAATGACGAAATTGCCCTGGCGCGATTTTTGTTTCCGATCAACCAGTCAAATTTTAGTCAATTCCGACACAGTCGCGAAAAATGACGAAATTGCCCC
>NW_019241954.1:0-1673 GCF_002742605.1 Olea europaea var. sylvestris | reverse complement strand
TTTGAGGGCAGTTTCCAATCAACCTGCCGAATTTTGGCCCATTCCGACATCGTCGCGACAAATGACAAAATTGTCCCTGGTGCAGTTTTGCTTTGTTAATTTTCTGTCGTCCACTTCTTCAACCTGACATAATTAATAAGGAAATTACTTATTCGGAGGCCCAAACGAAGGAATTTGGCTAAAATCTCGTGATCCTGGGTCTGCGCCCTGACTTCAATTCCGCAGGCTGTTTCCAATCAACCTGCCAAATTTCAGCCCATTCTGACACCGCGCGACAAATCACAAAATTGCTCCTAGTGCGGTTTTCTTTTTTAATTTTCTGTCCAGCACTTCTTTAACTTGACATAATTAATGCGGAAATTAATTATTCGGAGGCCCAAGCGAAGGAATTTGGCTAAAATCCCATGATACCAAGTTTGTGCCTCGAGTCCAATTTTGCGGGCAGTTTCCAATCAACCTGCCAAATTTCGGCTCATTTCGACACAGTCGTGACAAATTATAAAATTGCCCTTGTTCCGATAATTCTTTGTTAATTTTCTGTCGAACACTTCTTCAACCTGACATAATTAATACGGAAATTAATTATTCGGAGTCCCAAACGAAGGAATTTAGCTAAAATCCCGTGATCCCGGGTCTGTGTCTCGAGACCAATTTCGTGGGCCGTTTCCAATCAACCTGCCAAATTTCGGACCATTCCGGCACCATCATGACAAATGACAAAATAGCCCCTGGTACGATTTTGCTTTGTTAATTTTCTGTCCACCACTTCTTCAACGTGACATAATTAATTAGGAAATTAATTATTCGGACACCCGAACGAAGGAATTTGGCTAAAATCCCGTGATCCCGAGTCTGTGCCCCGAGTCCATTTTCGCGTGCCATTTCCAATCAACCCGCCAAATTTCGGCCCATTCCTACACCGTCGCGACAGATGACAAAATTGCCCCTGCTGCAATTTTTCTTTGTTAATTCTCTGTCCAGTACTTCCTCAACCTGACATAATTAATAGGGAAATTAATTATTCGGAGGCCCAAACAATGGAATTTGGCTAAAATTCCGTGATTCTGGGTCTGTGCCTCGAACCCATTTACGCGGGCCATTTTCAATCAACTTGCTAAGTTTCGGCCCATTCCGACACCGTCGCGTCAAATGACAAAATTGCCCTTGGTGCGGTTTTGGTTTGTTAATTTTCTGTCCTGCACTTCTTCAACCTAACATAATTAATAAGGCAATTAATTATTCGGAGGCCCAAACGAAGGAATTTGGCTAAAATCCCATGTTCCTGAGTTTGTGCCCCGAGTCCAATTTCGCGGGCCGTTTCCAATCAACCTGCCAAATTTCGGCACATTCCGACACCGTCGCTACAAATGACAAAATTACCCCTGGTGCAATTTTTCTTTGTTAATTTTCTGTCTAGCACTTCTTCAATCGGACATAATTAATACGGAAACTAATTATTTGGAGTCCCAAACGAAGGAATTTGGCTAATATCCAATGATCCCAGGTCTGTGCCCCGAGTCCAATTTCGCGGGCAGTTTCCAATCATCGTGCCAAATTTCGGCCCATTCCGACTCCATTGCGACAAATGAAAAAATTGCCCCTGATGCAATTTTTCTTTGCTAATTTTCTGTCCAGCACTTCTTCAACCTGACATAATTAATACGGAAATTAAT
>NW_019241953.1:0-1673 GCF_002742605.1 Olea europaea var. sylvestris | reverse complement strand
ATGAATGAGGAGCTGGGAGCACTAGAATCAAATAAAACATGGGAACTCACTGATTTACCTCAAGGGAAGAAAGCTATTGGATGCAAATGGTTATACAACGTTAAACTAAAATTGGATGGAAGTGTGGATAGGCTTAAGGCAAGATTAGTGGCAAAAGGCTATAATCAATTAGAAGGAATTGATTTTTTTTTAATTGTTTTTCACCTGTTGCAAAGCTTGCCACAATCAGGATTTTTATTGCAATAGCCTCAGCCAGGTCTTGGCCTCTCCATCAACTTGATATCAACAATGCTTTCTTGCATGGATACCTTGATGAAGAGGTTTATATGCAACCGCCTCTGGGATATACCACAGCAATGGCAAACAAAGTCTGCAGACTGAGAGGAAGCTTATATGGATTAAAGCAGGCCTCAAGACAATGGAATACTGAACTTAGTCTTAAGCTCATAGAGTATGGGTTTGTTCAGTCCAACCATGACCATTGTTTGTTTCTTAAGCATTCATCCGATCACAGTTTATTTCTCCTTATTTATGTGGATGATGTCTTAATCACTGGAACTCATGAATCTAACATTATATCAGTCAAGAAATATCTGCATTCTCAATTTACCATCAAAGATATTGGAGCTGCAAAATATTTTCTAGGACTTGAGATTGCTAGAGGTAAAAAGGGGACATATGTTAACCAGAGAAAGTACATTTTGCACATCATTAAAGATGTTGTGCTCATTAGAGCAAGATCAGTTTCAGTTCCAATTCCAAAAGGTACAAAACTTTCACAAAACTCCAGTCCTCCTTTTCCAGATCCAGAAAGATATAGAAGACTGATTGGAAGACTTCTATACTTAAACCTGACCAGACCGGACATTACCTATGGCATACAAAAGTTAAGTCAATTTATTAATAGTCCTTGTCAAATTCATTGGAACACTACAATTCATTTGTTGCGATATTTGAAAGGATGTCTTTCACTAGGCCTTCACTTTCCAGTACAACAGAATTTCACCTGAACAACATACTCAGATGTTGATTGGGCTTCTTGCAGTGATACTAGAAGGTCTCTCACTGGCTTTTGTATCTATCTTGGAGACACACACACTGATTTCATGGAAAACCAAGAAACAAACCACAGTTTCTCGTTCCACAGCTGAAGCTGAATACAGAAGTTTGGCAAAAACTGTATGTAAAGTCACATGGATCAATTATAAACTGAAAGACTTTGCCATTCCTATACCTTTACCTATCCCTTTATGGTGTGACAATAAATCCGCCCTACATATTTGTGCTAACCCAGTTTTTCATGAAAGAACTAAGCACTTGGAGATTGATTGCCATATTGTTAGAAATAAATTTAAGGAAGCATTCGTTTTGCCTCAACATATTCCTTCCGCTCAACAAGTTGCAGACGTATTCGCCAAAGCATTAGCAGCCCCTCAGTTCCATCACTTAGTTTCCAAGCTGGGATTGGCTGACCTCTACCAATTGCCAGCTTGAGGGGGGGATGTTGAATTATCATTTATTTTCACATGTTCTCTTTCTTTATTTTCTGTTAGTTTGTTAGGTGAGCTGTCATCCTTTTATTGGCTTTGTCTTGTATATATTTTGGACCGTGATTCCTTTTGCAACGAGAGAGCATAGAGAAAATTACGCAGATGAAGTTTCACTGCACATAT
>NW_019241952.1:0-1673 GCF_002742605.1 Olea europaea var. sylvestris | reverse complement strand
TGCTGAGGGAGAAGGGCATGGCATAATTCTTGGAGGAGGTGGGTAGGGTTGAGCAATTCTTGAATGACCCGTGTTTTATTAAGATGGGGGAGAATGCGATGGTTCAGGTCATGTTACGGAAGGTGGTTGTCACTCCTATCCCGCCTCCGGCGCTGCCTAAATTTCAAGCCGTGGAGGTTGGATGTGGAGATGGTAAGGAGCGGGAAGAGGAATAGGCGTCGGCCAAGGTGAAAAGGGTAGCTTTGCAAAAGCAAGCTACTGTGGCGTCAATGGTAGCCGAGGATTGTGCGAAAAAATTGCAGCAGAAGGTTCAGACGATGGGACCTACAGGAAGGTGGTTGCTGAGGGGTCGACATCGGGTTGTTGTGGCGGTGGCGATGGCGGTGGCGGAGGGTGGTTGTGGTGGTGGTGTGGTTTTTGGATTTGGATTAGGGGTTGGGGTGGGGGTCGGGGTTGAGGTGGAGGTGGGGGAGAGGAAGAAGACGGGTTGTTTTTTTTTTCTAATTTAATTACTATATAATGTGATAAATAAAAATTCACTCTTTTACCCGTGTTTAAAATATTAAAAATGTGGTCAAAGTTAAATTTTTGGTCAACTAACGGAATTATACATGGAAACTGTCTAAAAGGGCTTCACTTGCAATGTTTGGATAGGTTAGGAGTGACGGTTGCAACAAATCAAAGGTTTGGCGAAAGTCGGCCAATGTTTCAAAGGTTTGAAGCTACTGCTACAATTTTCCCTTGATTGAGACTAAACTTGGCCCCTCTAGCAATAAGGTATAACCTACTTTATATCCTACATCCCAAATTTCTTATGAATGTTATTGATATAGCTCTTTTGTGATAGTCTAAAAAATACCCTAAGAAAGATCCTAGTGTATCTTTATCTTCACTATAAAAGAGTCATCACCAATATCTTTTATTTCAAAATTTCATGATAGAAATCTCTTGATTTTGTACAGTAAACATGTAGTATGTCATCGACATACAATACCAGGTACATATGCTTACTCTCATTGAACTTGTTATATACACAATCATTAACCGCATTCATCTCAAAATTGAAGGATATTATTATTTGATGAGATTTGTGTTACTATTAACAGGAAGATTGTTTAAGTCCATAGATTAATTTCTTTAATTTGTAAATTATCTGTCGTAATTCAAAATCAAAATATGTCATAAATGCCACAATAGTCTAAAAGAGTCTTGCAAAGAAATCGGAGATAAAGTATCTTCAAAGTCAATGTCTTTATTTTAAGTAAAGTCATTTACAACAAGACAAGAATTGCATTTCTCTACATCACCCTTCGAATCTCTTTTGATTTTAAACTCCATTTTCAATCAATGTTCACACATTCAACAATGCAAACATTATCGTCTTTCATGGATTTTATCTCTTTATTCATGGCATTAATACACTCTTGAAAATTATTCTTTTTAAAATTTATAATTCCTTAATCTCTTATAATATCCAATTAATTAGCAACTAAAGGTTCTAGAGTCCAGTTTCCTTTTATTTTGCTTATAAGCCTTGTCTTAGTTGGACAACCCCAAATATGTAAATGTTCCAAACTATGCTTCTTGCCTATCAAAGCTCATAAGGGATTTTGATAGTTTTTTACTTGAAACTTTATTGAGAAGTCTTTAGTGCTTCTTCCTAGAGAAATTCT
>NW_019241951.1:0-1673 GCF_002742605.1 Olea europaea var. sylvestris | reverse complement strand
GGATTGAACTTACCACTTCGTCGTGACGTATGAGGGATTTTGGCCATTTTTCGAAAGAATGAGCACTTGAATATTTGGAACGCATGGATTGTCGGCGCACGAAGAATTGAGCGTAACTTTTGGACACGGTGTCCGTTTTGGGCTCATAAGTACATTTTGGAAATGTAGCGACCGTTTTGGATTGAACTCACTACTTCATCGTGACGTACGAGGGATTTTGGCCATTTTTTGAAAGAATGAGCGCTTGTATATTTAGAACGCTTGGAGAGTCGGCGGACGAAGAATTGAGCGTAACTTTTGCACACGGCGTCCGTTTTGGGCCCATAAGTACTTTTCAGAAATGTAGCGACCGTTTTGGATTGAACTCACCACTTCATTGTGATGTATGAGGGATTTCGGCCATTTTTCGAAAGAATGAGCACTTGCATATGTGGAACGCTTCGATTGTCGGCGTACGATGAATTGAGCGTAACTTTTGCACACGATGTCCATTTTGGGGCCACAAGTACTTTTTGGAAATGTAGCGACCGTTTTGGATTGAACTCACCACTTCGTCGTGACGTACGAGGGATTTTGAAAATTTTTGAAAGAATGAGCACTTGCATATTTAGAACGCTCGGAGAGTCGGCGGACGAAGAATTGAGCGTAACTTTTTCACACGTTGTCCGTTTTGGGCCCACAAGAACTTTTCGAAAATATAGCGACCGTTTTGGATTGAACACACAAGTTCATCGTGACATACGAGGGATTTTACCCATTTTTCGAAGGAATGAGCCCTTGCATATTTAGAACGCTCGGAGAGTCGATGGACGACGAATTGAGCGTAACTTTTGCAAACGGCATTCGTTTTGGGCCCATAAGTACTTTGCAGAAATGTAGCGACCGCTTTGAATTGAAGTCACGACTTCGTCGTGACATACGAGGGATTTTGGCCATTTTTCAAAAGAATGACCACTTGCATATTTGGAACGCTTGGAGAGTCCGCGTAAGAAGAATTGAGCGTAACTTTTGCACGCGTTGTCCTTTTTGGGCCCATAAGTACTTTTTGGAAATGTAGCGACCGTTTTTGAATGAACTCACCGCTTCATCGTGATGTACGAGTGATTTCGGCGATTTTTCGAAAGAACGAGCACTGGCATATTTGGAACGCTTGGATAGTCGACGTACGAAGAAATGAGCGTAACTTTTGCACACGGTGTTCGTTTTGGGCCAATAAGTACTTTTTGGAAATGTAGCGACCATTTCGGATTGAGCTCACAACTTCATCGTGATGTACGAGGGATTTTAGCGATTTTTTGAAAGAATGAGCACTGGCATATTTAGAACGCTTGGAGAGTCGACGGACGAATAATTGAGCCTAACTTTTGCACACGGTGTCCGTTTTGGGCCCATAAGAACTTTTTGGAAATGTAGCGACCGTTTTGGATTGAACTCACCACTTCGTCGTGACGTATGGGGGAGTTCAGCCATTTTTCGAAAGAATGAGCACTTGCATATTTGGAACTCTTGGATTGTCGGCGTACAAAGAATTGAGTGTAACATTTGCACCTGGTGTCCGTTTTGGGCCGATAAGTACTTTTTGGAAATGTTGCGACAGTTTTGGATTGAACTTACAACTTCGTCGTGACATACGAGAGATTTTGGCCATTTTTTGAAAGAATGAGCACCTGCAT
>NW_019241950.1:0-1673 GCF_002742605.1 Olea europaea var. sylvestris | reverse complement strand
ACTCTCCTTTCTTTTTTCTTTCACTTTCCCCACATCACCCTTCAATTTCAACTGGTCTTCATACACTTGTTGGGGAGTCATCGATACAAGTGTAATAGTTTTTTTTATCGATGTAAAAAATGTACCTATTTTTAAACCCATCATATTTCACCTTCCTATCGTATTTTCAAGGTCTACCCAACAATATATGCCCCACATCCATTGGCACAACATCACATAGTACTTTATCCTTATACTTTCCTATGGACAAATTCAATAACACCTTCTTGTTCACCCTAACCTCTCCATGATCATCCAACCATTGCAATCGATATGGTTTTGGGTGTTTGATAATTGTTAAGCCTAACTTCTCTTGTACTGGCTAAGTTCGTGCAACAACCTCCATCAATTATTAAATTACATACCTTATTTTCCACGTGACAGCGCGTGTGGAAAATATTCTCCCGCTGTTGCTCCTCTTCGTCCACCTTTACTTGTGAATTAAGTGCACGCATCACCACCAACGCTTCTCCTTCAACTGGATATTCTACTGCTTCACTATCGCTAGCATCTTCCAACTTGGGCATCCTATCCTCATCACTGTCACTCACTACTTCCCCCCACTATCCTTCATAACCATGGCTCATTTGTTTGGACACTGAGAAGTAATGTGTCCTGTTCCTAAGCACTTGATGTCCCGACTCCTAGACTGCTGTGGTTCCGCCTTCGGTGCAACCTTGTTAACATTGTCATCCTTTTCCTTAGGTGGTTCACCTATATCGTTGCCAGCAACCCCATCAACCTTTTCCTCATCCCATCTAGACCTCCCAAATGAATTTGGCCCTTGTTGATTCCCAGCTCCCCCTTTCCTCTTCAACTGCCTCTCAACCTTCATTGCCATATGCAGCATATCCTCTAACTCCACATCGTGCTGCAACTCCACCACATTAGCAATATCCCTGTTCAACCCATTCAAGAACCGTGCCATGGTGGCTTCCCGATCCTCCTCCACTTTAGCCCGAATCATTAAAATTTCCATTTCTTTGTGGTAATCCTCCACACTCCTCGACCCTTGGTACAACCCCTGAAACTGTTGATAAAGCTCTCTATGGTAATGGCTGGGTACAAATCTCTTCCTCATAACTGCCTTCAACTCATCCCATGTTTGGATTGGTCTCTCCCCATTCCTCCGCCTTGAAGTGATCACCTGATCCCACCAAGTGATGGCATAATCAGTGAACTCCAAAACTGCCAGCTTCACTTTCTTCTCCTCCGAATAGTTGTGGCACTCAAATATCAATTCCACCTTCTTCTCCCATTCAAGAAATGCCTCCGGGTCATTCCTACTCCGTTGTCAGAATGGACATTTTTATGCTGCCCATACCTTCATCAACATCACCTCCAACATTGTTACTACTCTTCCGTTCAAACCTATCACCTCTATTCATCCTCCTTCCCATGTCAACTTCTTCAAACTCATCCTCATCCCAATCACTACCATACCCATACTCATTTTGCAACTCCACCCTAGGCTCTCATCTAACTGGTCTCCTAGCATGTGGTATGTCTGCCCGTTGCTGCCGACAAAGGGCCCTGTCCAACTTGCTTTCGAACCTGCTTTTCATACTTATCATCATCTGCTCAAATAGTTGTATTAAATCATCCTGCATGTTGGATTGATTTCCCATTCTGCT
>NW_019241949.1:0-1673 GCF_002742605.1 Olea europaea var. sylvestris | reverse complement strand
AAAAAAAAAAAACAAAAGTTAAATAAATACATATGTTCTATTCAATAGTTAACTTCTTAGATGGAATGATTTGGTAAATAATCAAATATGATGGATTGGAGTTTTATTGGTATTCGTTTATTAAAATTGTGTATATACGATGAATTCTAACCTAGTACTTGAGCTACGGTAATAACAATTTACACATGTTGTGCAATATCTAATAATATGAATAAAATTCTGTCCTCGTAGTAATCTGTTAAACGTACGAGACAAGAATTAAATAGTTGGAATTACAAAATAGAGTAGAGATTTTATGCACAACAATGGTAGAAATTAGTGCTAATATAAGCATACAGACAACGTCTTGCTTGATAGGTGATTATGAACAATTTAAATTTGAATAGATAAAAATAAGTTATGAATACGTAAATAATATTTGTAGACCTACAAAATAAATAGATAAAAACTAAATTTGACCGGAAAATATTTAAAAATTAAATGTGCGGGTCTTACAACAGTTTATTAAAAGAATACTGCTATTCATAATGAGTGATTATAGTAGTCGCTTTACATGTTGGAAATAATGTTACTCCACCAAAGGTGAGAACGAATTACAAATAGAAAAATTATCGAAAGAACTATAGGAGATGAACAAATGGCAAAGGATATATGAAGAACTTTGAAGGCTCAAACACAATCTTTGATTGTTGTCCTCAAACGAATTTTGCCCCCACTATTTTGGTGTTTAAAGGGTGATCCGGCAAAAGGTTTGAAGGATTAATCAAGCCTTATAGAGATTCAAACACTAAACACTTGTTTGAATCTCTAAAACTTAAGAACACAAAGAAAAAATGAATATGAGAGGGTATTTTATCTTTTGGATTTGATCTCAAGAAGGATCAATATAATAAGTGTTTTTTCAACATTTGTCAATGACCCAAGATCACCTATTTATAGCCAAGTAGTATAGCTTTACGAAGTGGTGCACCTTATGGATGAAAAGCCACCAAAAAATCAACAAAAAACGACCTAACGGTCGTTTTTCTGTACCATGCGACCGCATGGTACAAATCCATGCGATCGCATGGTACAATCCTACCGAGATCATATGGTCTCGGTAGGGTTCCATGCGGTCGCATGGTAATTTATTTTTTATTTTTTATTTATTGTTGGTTTTGAACAATTATACCACTTCATAACAATCCCCCACTTGTTCAAAATTAACAAGTTTCTCATTATTCAAATTCTACGATACTCATGCATAAGGATTAGATATCTTTCGATTTGAATCTAACCATAGTGTAATTCAAACAAAGTAAAGTCGAAATTTAAGGAAGCGTGAAGCTTTGAACCAAGTATTTCATGTGACAATACCGGTAAGAACACACACACGAATATCACGTGTTCTCAAGTTCCTCGTTTCTCGCTTAGCGCTTTTATGGCCTTGCGCTTATCCTTTTCAATAAACTTTTAAGAGAGAACTCCAACTCTCTATTAAGGCGGCACCACTTTGAAGTTTATTTAGATAAAGTTTTTCCAGTACCTTTGTTACTTTTAGAAGTACTTGTGGTTTTACACTGAACTTTATTAAGAGCTTATAGCTCAACTCTCGTTTTAGTAACAACCAGCATTATATTAATCTAGGATAGGATTATAGTGGATTATAATAATGCTGTAACTATCCACATATC
>NW_019241948.1:0-1673 GCF_002742605.1 Olea europaea var. sylvestris | reverse complement strand
GAAAATGTTTCTTGACAAGCTTAAAGTGAAGCAAAGTGAGTACATCATTTACTGTGATAGTAAGAGTTCTCAATAGTTCCCGATCTTCCTCACCTTTTCCAAACGTAACCGTTTGTCATTCCGATTATTTTATAAAAATTCATGATTTGAGATTTCATCTACGTGTTTAATATTCTATTGAATAAAAATAATTCATAATCATCCAGTTAGGATCAATCTAAACCAACTCATTTTGTATATGATTCACATGCCAACTATTAAAAAACTTATTAGAAATACAAGATGGCCAATTCGAAATGTCATGAAAATCCCTCGCTCTTCAGTCTTCAGGCTGAACAAGAATTCCATATGCAATTGGTCTTGTTTGTCTAAATTCAAGAAAAAGTAAAAGTAATTCAAAGTTTTTTAATTATTTTAATTAATCCCCTCTACATTAAAAGAGGGAGTATGGTGTATACTATTCATTTTTGTAGTACTCGTGTTCACACTCAATCCGAATGAGCAATGTTCATAAACGAGTTTTCATCAAAATATCTTGAGTATATAATATTGCCTTTTGTGCGTTTTGTAACATCTTTTTATACCTTTCCTAATCTCTCTAAAGAGGAAAAATTGCAACTTTGCGGGCATCGTAAACTGCCATTCTATTTTTTAAGTTTAACTATATTTTTCTTTGCCTAAATTTTGGGGGGGCGGGGGTTTGAGTATGTATAATTTCTGGGCATCTTAAAATCATAAATAGCTAAAATAGTTCTTTCGTTTTGGGAATTACACGTTCTTTTCTTTTAGGTAACTCTTCTACCTATGTTTAGATGCTTTTTCTTTCTTTTCTGTGTTCTTGAACTAATACTTTTGGAATTTAGTTATTTGTTTAATTGAACTTGATAATCAAAATCTTTAGAGTGTTAATTTTAATTAGTTTTTATGTTATTTGGTCGGATACAGAGGCTTCTTTAATTCCTAGATTAATATATGTATAAATTCAAATATTCTATTGACTCTTGTTGGTATTTCTTATTTTATATGTGGTAAGTATTCATTATAGTTTCTGGGTTTTTATGTTCAATGATTACATATGTTTATGGAAGTCCGAAACTTGAAATTGATTACTTCTGTTTATTTTTTCCAAAATTATTGGTGGAAATCTATCACTTGCATGTTCGATTTATGAGATAGTGAAGCGGTGAAATTTATTTCTTACATTACAATCTGAGTGGTATATAACTCTAGGTAAGAAATAAGTATTTTGCTTCTTGACGTCAATCTATTTCCAGCAAGAAAATGCTACGATCCAGGATTCAAACATAGAATTACAGTATGTTCTGTCTATCAATGTGTGAAATTTGTTGACTGCTGGGCAACACGTGATCAAGCCAGGGCCATTTCTTAATAAATGTTTTCTCGGAATCTTGGTCAGTTATAGTACTAATCAAATGGGTAACGGTCCAAGATGGAATGGAGGAGGAAAACAGTAGACCAAGCACCCCAGAAGTTCTCATCAACAAGTCATTTAGTGAATGTTTGGAGAACGTTGAAAAATTAAATAAATGAGTATTTGAATAAATAATTCTTTTGTTGGTTGGAAGTAATCAACATTTTTTTTACTTAAAGAAATAAGTATAGCATGTCCAAACATGCTTGGTAAAAACAATTCTAATAAAAGTAAGTCAACT
>NW_019241947.1:0-1673 GCF_002742605.1 Olea europaea var. sylvestris | reverse complement strand
CTTCGGGTATACAATATTGGTATCATCAATGCCAATTTAAACAAGCTGAAATAGCCTATCTCCAGTGGAGCCCACCTTACAAAATTTATCAACTCCCTAATTGCAAATTCTAAGAAAACGAAGAAATCTTATCCAAATGGAGGGTTTGTGGTGAAGGGAGAGGTAGGAGTGAGAGGCAGAGGACGAGAGTGTGTGTGTGTGTGTGCGTGTTTTATTTCTTATTTTTTTTAATTTAATTATTTAATGTGATAAATGAAAAGTTGCCCTTTTGTCCCTTTTAAAAATATTAAAAATGTGGTTAAAGTTAAATTTTTAATCAACTAACAAAATTAGGGATGAAAACTATCCAAAAGTGATTCATATGCATTGATTGAAAAGGTTAGAAGTGACAATTGTAACAAATTAAATATTTGAAAAAAAATATGCTAATGTTTCAAAAGTTTGAAACTTTTATTGCAATTATCCCTAAAATTTTTAGTAAATTTTGATAAAAATTAATAAAATGTATGATTAAAAATTTCGTAAATGTTATGAATTTGGTGAAATATGTTTGATGGCCATTCTTGGAAAAATAATATTTTAAATAGTGAATTTTTAAAAAATATATAGTTAAAAGGTAAGGAAAAAATTTTGAGTTTACATACAAAATTTTTTTATTGTGTGAATATGGTTAAAAATAAGTATGCAGAAAAAAAATTGAATTAAAAATCATCAAACAAAAGCATAGTTAAAAATGAAATTGAGAAAAAAATATTTTTTTTGAAAAATGAGAGCGAAATGGACAAAATGTAGAAGAAAATTTAATTCATGCAATTTCTCTTATTCATTCGATTAAGAATAGGTCCTTGTTTGGTGACCATTATTGAAAAAAATGATATTTTAAAATAATGATTTTTTTTTTTAAGAATGTATTGTTGAAAGTAAGAAAGAGTTTTGAATTTATGTATAAAATATTTTACAATATAAATATGTTGTTGAAAATGAATATGAGAATTAAAGAATTTTATTTTAAAGAGAGACAAATAGAGACTAATGTACTTTAAATTTGTTAAATAAAAAAATCCTATTTAATTTGATGATGTAATAATCAATAAATGATTACATATATAACTGTGAGTTGCTAACATGAAATAAATACTTCTTTGAAATAAAATTTGACATAATATTTTAACTTATATGTAAGGGTGTCAATCTGGTTCATCAGCTTAGATGGACTTTGACTCGACCAGAAAAAAGTTTGAGATAGCTCAATCGAACCTCATTTTTTAACATCGATCCGAGCACAAGCTGATCCAACCCATGCAGCTAGCCAAGCCACACGTGCCGGCCCGTGTCACAAGCCACTTTGGCCCAAGCAAGCAGCACAAGCTGCCTTATAAAAAAGTAGGCTGCCTAATTACGGTAGCAAAATAATTTAAAGTTGATTTCTTTTCGAAAAAAATTGTACACAAAATATTTTATTTGTGTACAATTTTAATTCCACCTACTTTAATTATACTAAGGCCCTGTTTGGTACTCATTTTTTTTAAAATGCATTTTTCTTTCTCTTTTTTTCAACCACACATTTTTTATTAAAATAATATTACACGAAAATCAAAAACTTTTCCTTATTTTTCAATCACATATTTCCCATCAATTTACTATTCAAATATACATTTTTACATAAAAATATC
>NW_019241946.1:95529-100659 GCF_002742605.1 Olea europaea var. sylvestris | reverse complement strand
TGGCCATTCTTCAAAAGAATGAGCACTTGTATACTTAGAACGCTTGGAGAGTCGGCGGACGAAGAATTGATCGTAACCTTTGCTCACGGTGTCCGTTTTGGGCCTAGAAGAACTTTTTGGAAATGTAGCGACCATTTTGGATTGAACTCACCACTTCATCGTGACGTATGAGGGATTTTGGCCATTATTCGAAAGAATGAGCACTTGCATTTTTGGAACGCTTGGATTGTCGGCGTACGAAGAATTGAGCGAAACTTTTGTACACAGTGTCCGTTTTGGGCCCATAAGTACTTTTTGGAAATGTAGCGACCGTTTTGGATTGAACTTACCACTTCGTCGTGACATACGAGGGATTTTGGCCATTTTTCGAACGAATTAGCACTTGTATATTTAAAATGCTTGGAGAGTTGGCGGACGAAGAATTGAGGGTAGCTTTTGCACACGGTGTCCGTTTTGGGCCCATAAGTACTTTTTGGACATGTAGCGACCGTTTTGGATTGAACTCACCACTTCATCGTGACGTATGAGGGATTTCGGCCATTATTCGAAAGAATGAGCACTTGCATATTTGGAAAGCTTGGATTGTCGGCGTACGAAGAATTGAGCGAAACTTTTGCACACGGTGTCCGTTTTGGGCCCATAATTACTTTTTGGAAATGTGGCGACCGTTTTGGACTGAACTCACCACTTCGTCGTGACATACGAGGGATTTTGGCCATTCTTCAAAAGAATGACCGCTTGTATATTTAAAACGCTAGGAGAGTCGGCGGACGAAGAATTGAGGGTAACTTTTGCACACGGTGTCCGTTTTGGGCCCATAAGAACTTTTTGGAAATGTAGCGACCCTTTTGGATTTAACTCACCACTTCATCGTGACGTATGAGGGATTTCACCCATTATTCGAAAGAATGAGCACTTATATATTTGGAACGCTTGGATTGTTGGCGTACGAAGAATTGAGCGAAACTTTTGCACACGGTGTCCGTTTTGGTCCCATAAGTACTTTTTGGAAATGTAGCGACCGTTTTGGATTGAACTCACCACTTCATCGTGACGTACGAGGGATTTTGGGCATTCTTCAAAAGAATGAGCGCTTGTATACTTAGAACGCTTGGAGAGTCGGCGGACGAAGAATTAAACGCAACTTTTGCACACGGTTTCCGCTTTGGGCCCAGAAGAACTTTTTGGAAATGTTGCGACCGTTTTGGATTGAACTCACCACTTCGTCGTGATGTATGAGGGATTTCGGCCATTATTCAAAAGAATGAGCACTTGCATTTTTGGAACGCTTGGATTGTCGGCGTACGAAGAATTGAGCGAAACTTTTGCACACGATGTCCGTTTTGGGCCCATAAGTACTTTTTGGAAATGTAGCGACCGTTTTGGATTGAACTCACCACTTCATCGTGACGTATGAAGGATTTCGGCCATTATTCGAAAGAATGAGCACTTGCATATTTGGAACGCTTGGATTGTCGGCGTACGAAGAATTGAGCGAAACTTTTGCACACGATGTCCGTCTTGGGCCCATAAGTACTTTTTGGAAATGTAGCGACCGTTTTGGATTGAACTCACCACTTCATCGTGACGTATGAAGGATTTCGGCCATTATTCGAAAGAATGAGCACTTGCATATTTGGAACGCTTGGATTGTCGGCGTACGAAGAATTGAGCGAAACTTTTGCACACGATGTCCGTCTTGGGCCCATAAGTACTTTTTGGAAATGTAGCGACCGTTTTGGATTGAACTCACCACTTCATCGTGACGTATGAAGGATTTCGGCCATTATTCGAAAGAATGAGCACTTGCATATTTGGAACGCTTGGATTGTCGGCGTACGAAGAATTGAGCGAAACTTTTGCACACGATGTCCGTCTTGGGCCCATAAGTACTTTTTGGAAATGTAGCGACCGTTTTGGATTGAACTCACCACTTCGTCGTGACGTATGAGGGATTTCGGCCATTATTCGAAAGAATGAGCACTTGAATATTTGGAATGCTTGGATTGTCGGCGTACGAAGAATTGAGCGAAACTTTTGCACACGGTATCCGTTTTGGGCCCATAAGTACTTTTTGGAAATGTAGCGACCGTTCTGGACTGAACTTACCACTTCGTCGTGACGTACGAGGGATTTTTGGCCATTCTTCAAAAGAATGAGCGCTTGTATACTTAGAACACTTGGAGAGTCGGCAGACGAAGAATTGAGCATAACTTTTGCACACGGTGTCCGCTTTGGGCCCAGAAGAACTTTTTGGAGAAGAAGCGACCATTTAGGATTGAACTCACCACTTCGTCGTGACGTATGAGGGATTTTGGCCATTATTCGAAAGAATGAGCACTTGCATATCTGGAACGCTTGGATTGTCGCGTACGAAGAATTGAGCGTAACTTTTGTACACGGTGTCCGTTTTGGGCCCATTAGTATGTTTTGAAAATGTAGCGACCATTTTGGATTGAACTCACCACTTTATCACGACGTACGAGGGATTTTGGCCATTCTTCAATAGAATGAGCGCTTGTATACTTAGAACGCTTGGAGAGTCGGCGGACGAAGAATTGAACGCAACTTTTGCATACGGTTTCCGCATTGGGCCCAGAAGAACTTTTTGGAAATGTAGCGACCACGTTGGATTGAACTAACAACTTCGTCGTGACGTACGAGGGATTTTAGTCATTTTTCAAAAGAATGAGCACTTGCATATTTGGAACGCATTGATTGTCGGCGTACGAAGAATTGAGCGAAACTTTTGCACACGGTGTCCGTTTTGTGCCCATAAGTACTTTATGGAAATGTAGCGACCGTTTTGGATTGAACTCACCACTTCGTCGTGACATACATGGGATTTTGGCCATTCTTCGAAAGAATGACCGCTTGTATATATTTAAACGCTTGGAGAGTCGGCGGACGAAGAATTGAGGGTAACTTTTGCGCACGGTGTCCGTTTTGGGCCCATAAGTACTTTTTGGAAATGTAGCGACCGTTTTGGATTGAACTCACCACTTCATCGTGACATACGAGGGATTTTGGCCATTCTTCAAAAGAATGACCGCTTATATATTTAAAACGCTTGGAGAGTCGGCGGACGAAGAATTGAGGGTAACTTTTGCACACAGTGTCCGTTTTGGGCCCATAAGAACTTTTTGGAAATGTAGCAACCATTATGGATTGAACTCACCACTTCGTCGTGACGTATGAGGGATTTCGGCCATTATTCAAAAGAATGAGCACTTGCATATTTGGAACGCTTGGATTGTCGGTGTACGAAGAATTGAGCGAAACTTTTGCACACGGTGTCCGTTTTGGGCCCTTAAAAACATTTTGGAAATGTAGCGACCGTTTCGGATTGAACTCACCACTTCATCGTGACGTATGAGGGATTTTAGCCATTTTTCAAAAGAATGAGCACTTGCATATTTGGAACGCTTGGATTGTCGGCGGACGAAGAATTGAGCATAACTTTTGCACACGGTGTCTGTTTTGGGCCCATAAGTACTTTTTGGAAATGTAGCGACCGTTTTGGATTGAACTCACAATTTCATCGTGACGTACGAGGGATTTTGGCCATTCTTCGAAAGAATGAGCGCTTGTATATTTAGAACGCTTGGAGAGTCGGGGGAGGAAGAATTGAGCGTAACTTTTGCACACGGTGTCCGCTTTGGGCCCGTAAGAACTTTTTGGAAATGTAGCGACCGTTTTGGATTGAACTCACCACTTCATCATGACGTACGAGGGATTTTAGTCATTTTTCAAAAGAATGAGCACTTGCATATTTGGAACGCTTGGATTGTCGGCGTACGAAGAATTGAGCGTAACTTTTGCACACGGTGTCCGTTTTGTGCCCATAAGTACTTTTTCGAAATGTAGCGACCGTTTTGGATTGAACTCACCACTTCGTCATGACATATGAGGGATTTTGGCCATTCTTCGAATAAATGAGCGTTTGTATATTTAGAACGCCTGGAGAGTCGGCGGACGAGGAATTGAGCGTAACTTTTGCACATGGTGCTCGTTTTGCACCCATACGAACTTTTTGGAAATGTAGCTACCGTTTTGGATTGAACTAGCCACTTCATCGTGACGTAGGAGGGATTTCAGACATTTTTCGAAGGAATGAGCACTTGCATATTTGGAATGCTTGGATTGTCGGCGTACGAAGAATTGAGCGTAACTTTTGCACACGGTGTCCGTTTTGGGCCCATAAGTACTTTTTGGAAATGTAGCGACCGTTTTGGATTGAACTCATGACTTTATCGTGAGGTATGAGGGATTTTATCCATTCTTCGAAAGAATGATCCCTTGTATATTTAAAACGCTTGGAGAGTCGGCGGACGAAGAATTGAGGGTAACTTTTGCACACGGTGTCCGCTTTGGGCCCATAAGAACTTTTTGGAAATGTAGCGACCCTTTTGGATTGGACTCACCACTTCATCGTGACGTATGAGGGATTTCGGCCTTTATTCGAAAGAATGACCACTTATATATTTGGAACGCTTGGATTGTCGTCGTACGAAGAATTGGGCGAAACTTTTGCACACGGTGTCCGTTTTGGGCCCATAAGTACTTTTTGGAAATGTAGCGACCATTTTGGATTGAACTCACCACTTCATCGTGATGTACGAGGGATTTTGGCCATTCTTCAAAAGAATGAGCGCTTGTATACTTAGAACGCTTGGAGAGTCGACGGACGAAGAATTGAGCATAACTTTTGCACACGATGTCCGCTTTGGGCCCAGAAGAACTTTTTGGAAAAGTAGCGACCGTTTAGGATTGAACTCACCACTTCATCGTGACGTATGAGGGGTTTCGGCCATTATTCGAAAGAATGAGCACTTGCATATCTGGAACGCTTGGATTGTAGCGTACGAAGAATTGAGCGTAACTTTTGTACACGGTGTCCGTTTTGGGAACATAAGTACTTTTTGGAAATTTAGCGACCGTTTTGGATTGAACTCAAGACTTCGTCGTGACGTATGAGGGATTTCAGCCTATTTTCTAAAGAATGGGCACTTGTACTTTTGGAACGCTTGGGGAGTCGGCGCACGAAGAATTGAGCGCAACTTTTGCACACGGTGTCCGTTTTGGGCCCATAAGTACTTTTTGGAAATGTAGCGACCGTTTTGGATTGAA
>NW_019241946.1:0-95295 GCF_002742605.1 Olea europaea var. sylvestris | reverse complement strand
GAGCGAAACTTTTGCACACGGTGTCCGTTTTGGGCCCATAAGTACTTTTTGGAAATGTAGCGACCGTTTTGGATTGAACTCACCACGTCATCATAACATACGAGGGATTTTGGCCATTCTTCGAAAGAATGACCGCTTGTATATTTAAAACGCTTGGAGAGTCGGCGGACGAAGAATTGAGGGTAACTTTTGCACACAGTGTCCGTTTTGGGCCCTTAAGAACTTTTTGGAAATGTAGCAACCGTTATGGATTGAACTCACCACTTCGTCGTGACGTATGAGGGATTTCGGCCATTATTCGAAAGAATGAGCACTTGCATATTTGGAACGCTTGGATTGTCGGTGTACGAAGAATTGAGCAAAACTTTTGCACACGGTGTCCGTTTTGGGCCCTTAAAAACATTTTGGAAATGTAGCGACCGTTTCGGATTGAACTCACCACTTCATCGTGACGTATGAGGGATTTTAGCCATTTTTCAAAAGAATGAGCACTTGCATATTTGGAACGCTTGGATTGTCGGCGGACGAAGAATTGAGCGTAACTTTTGCACACGGTGTCCGTTTTGGGCCCTTAAAAACATTTTGGAAATGTAGCGACCGTTTTGGATTGAACTCACCACTTCATCATGACGTACGAGGGATTTTAGTCATTTTTCAAAAGAATGAGCACTTGTATATTTGGAACGCTTGGATTGTCGGCGGACGAAGAATTGAGCGTAACTTTTGCACACGGTGTCCGTTTTGGGCCCTTAAAAACATTTTGGAAATGTAGCGACCGTTTTGGATTGAACTCACCACTTCATCATGACGTACGAGGGATTTTAGTCATTTTTCAAAAGAATGAGCACTTGTATATTTGGAACGCTTGGATTGTCGGCGTACGAAGAATTGAGCGTAACTTTTGCACACGGTGTCCGTTTTGTGCCCGTAAGTACTTTTTCGAAATGTAGTGACCGTTTTGGATTGAACTCACCACTTCGTCATGACATATGAGGGATTTTGGCCATTCTTTGAATAAATGAGCGTTTGTATATTTAGAATGCCTGGAGAGTCGGCGGACGAGGAATTGAGCGTAACTTTTGCACATGGTGCTCGTTTTGCGCCCATACGAACTTTTTGGAAATGTAGCTACCATTTTGGATTGAACTAGCCACTTCATCGTGACGTAGGAGGGATTTCAGACATTTTTCGAAGGAATGAGCACTTGCATATTTGGAATGCTTGGATTGTCGGCGTACGAAGAATTGAGCGTAACTTTTGCACACGGTGTCCGTTTTGGGCCCATAAGTACTTTTTGGAAATGTAGCGACCGTTTTGGATTGAACTCATGACTTTCTCGTGAGGTACGAGGGATTTTATCCATTCTTCGAAAGAATGACCCCTTGTATATTTAAAACGCTTGGAGAGTCGGCGGACGAAGAATTGAGGGTAACTTTTGCACACGGTGTCCGCTTTGGCCCCATAAGAACTTTTTGGAAATGTAGCGACCCTTTTGGATTGGACTCACCACTTCATCGTGACGTATGAGGGATTTCGGCCATTATTTGAAAGAATGACCACTTATATATTTGGAACGCTTGGATTGTCGGCGTACGAAGAATTGAGCGAAACTTTTGCACACGGTGTCCGTTTTGGGCCCATAAGTACTTTTTGGAAATGTAGCGACCGTTTTGGATTGAACTCACCACTTCATCGTGATGTACGAGGGATTTTGGCCATTCTTCAAAAGAATGAGCGCTTGTATACTTAGAACGCTTGGAGAGTCAGCGGACGAAGAATTGAGCATAACTTTTGCACACGATATCCGCTTTGGGCCCAGAAGAACTTTTTGGAAAAGTAGCGACCGTTTAGGATTGAACTCACCACTTCATCGTGACGTATGAGGGACTTGGAGAGTCAGCGGACGAAGAATTGAGCGTAACTTTTGCACATGTGTCCGCTTTGGGCCCAGAAGAACTTTTTGGAAAAGTAGCGACCGTTTAGGATTGAACTCACCACTTCATCGTGACGTATGAGGGATTTCGGGCATTATTCGAAAGAATGAGCACTTGCATATTTCGAACGCTTGGAGAGTCAGCGGACGAAGAATTGAGCGTAACTTTTGCACATGTGTCCGCTTTGGGCCCAGAAGAACTTTTTGGAAAAGTAGCGACCGTTTAGGATTGAACTCACCACTTCATCGTGACGTATGAGGGATTTCGGGCATTATTCGAAAGAATGAGCACTTGCATATTTCGAACGCTTGGAGAGTCAGCGGACGAAGAATTGAGCGTAACTTTTGCACATGTGTCCGCTTTGGGCCCAGAAGAACTTTTTGGAAAAGTAGCGACCGTTTAGGATTGAACTCACCACTTCATCGTGACGTATGAGGGATTTCGGGCATTATTCGAAAGAATGAGCACTTGCATATTTCGAACGCTTGGAGAGTCAGCGGACGAAGAATTGAGCGTAACTTTTGCACATGTGTCCGCTTTGGGCCCAGAAGAACTTTTTGGAAAAGTAGCGACCGTTTAGGATTGAACTCACCACTTCATCGTGACGTATGAGGGATTTCGGGCATTATTCGAAAGAATGAGCACTTGCATATTTCGAACGCTTGGAGAGTCAGCGGACGAAGAATTGAGCGTAACTTTTGCACATGTGTCCGCTTTGGGCCCAGAAGAACTTTTTGGAAAAGTAGCGACCGTTTAGGATTGAACTCACCACGTCGTCATAACATACGAGGGATTTTGGCCATTCTTCGAAAGAATGACCGCTTGTATATTTAAAACGCTTGGAGAGTCGGCGGACGAAGAATTGAGGGTAACTTTTGCAAACGGTGTCCGTTTTGGGCCCATAAGAACTTTTTAGAAATGTAGCGACCGTTTTGGATTGAACTCACCACTTCGTCTTGACGTATGAGGGATTTTGGCCATTATTCGAAAGAATGAGCACTTGCATATTTGGAACGCTTGGATTGTCGGCATACGAAGAATTGAGCGAAACTTTTGCACACGGTGTCCGTTTCGGGCCCATAAGTACTTTTTGGAACTGTAGCGACCGTTCTGGACTGAACTCGCCACTTCGTCGTGACATACGAGGGATTTTGGCCATTCTTCAAAAGAATGACCGCTTGAATATTTAAAACGCTTGGAGAGTCGGCGGACGAAGAATTGAGGGTAACTTTTGCACACGGTGTCCATTTTGGGCCCATAAGAACTTTTTGGAAATGTAGCGACCGTTTTGGATTGAACTCACCACTTCGTCGTGACGTATGAGGGATTTCAACCATTACTCGAAAGAATGAGCACTTGCATATTTGGAACGCTTGGATTGTCGGCGTACGAAGAATTGAGCGAAACTTTTGCACACGGTGTGTTTCGGGCCCATAAGTACTTTTTGGAAATATAGCGACCGTTTTGGATTGAACTCACCACTTCGTCGTGACATTCGAGGGATTTTGGCCATTCTTCTAAAAAGAATGACCGCTTGTATTTTTAAAACGCTTGGAGAGTCGGCGGACGAAGAATTGAGGGTAACTTTTGCACACGGTGTCCGTTTTGGGCCCATAAGAACTTTTTGGAAATGTAGCGACCGTTTTGGATTGAACTCCCCACTTCGTCGTGACGTATGAGGGATTTCGGCCATTATTCGAAAGAATGAGCACTTGCATATTTGGAATGCTTGGATTGTCGGCGTACGAAGAATTGAGCGAAACTTTTGTACACGGTGTCCGTTTTGGGCCCATAAGTACTTTTTGGTAATGTAGCGACCGTTCTGGACTGAACTCACCATTTCGTTGTTACATATGAGGGATTTGGGCCATTCTTTGAAAGAATGACCGCTTGTATATTTAAAACGCTTGGAGAGTCGACGGACGAAGAATTGAGGGTAAATTTTGCACACGGTGTCCATTTTGGGCCCATAAGAACTTTTTGGAAATGTAGCGACCCTTTTGGATTGAACTCACCACTTCGTCGTGACGTATGAGGGATTTCAGCCATTATTCGAAAGAATGAGCACTTGCATATTTGGAACGCTTGGATTGTCGGCGTACGAAGAATTGAGCGAAACTTTTGTACACGGTGTCCGTTTTGGGCCCATAAGCACTTTTTGGAAATGTAGCGACCGTTCTGGACTGAACTCACCACTTCGTCGTTACATACGAGGGATTTTGGCCATTCTTCGAAAAATTGATCGCTTGTATATTTAAAACGCTTGGAGAGTCGGCGGACGAAGAATTGAGGGTAACTTTTGCACACGGTGTCCATTTTGGGCCCATAAGAACTTTTTGGAAATGTAGCGACCCTTTCGGATTGAACTCACCACTTCGTCATGACGTATGAGGGATTTCAGCCATTATTCGAAAGAATGAGCACTTGCATATTTGGAACGCTTGGATTGTCGGCGTACGAAGAATTGAGCGAAACTTTTGCACACGGTGTTCGTTTTGGGCCCATAAGTACTTTTTGGAAATGTAGCGACCGTTTTGGATTGAACTCACCACTTCGTCGTTACATACGAGGGATTTTGGCCATTCTTCGAAAAATTGATCGCTTGTATATTTAAAACGCTTGGAGAGTCGGCGGACGAAGAATTGAGGGTAACTTTTGCACACGGTATCCGTTTTGGGCCCATAAGAACTTTTTGAAAATGTAGCGACCCTTTTCAATTGAACTCACCACTTCGTCGTGACGTATGAGGGATTTCGGCCATTATTCGAAAGAATGAGCACTTATATTTTTGGAACGCTTGGATTGTCGGCGTACGAAGAATTGAGCGAAACTTTTGCACACGGTGTCCGTTTCGGGCCCATATGTACTTTTTGGAACTGTAGCGACCGTTCTGGACTGAACTCGCCACTTCGTCGTGACATACGAGGGATTTTGGCCATTCTTCGAAAGAATGATCGCTTGTATATTTAAAACGCTTGGAGAGTCGGCGGACGAAGAATTGAGCGTAACTTTTGCACACGGTGTCCGTTTCGGGCCCATATGTACTTTTTGGAACTGTAGCGACCGTTCTGGACTGAACTCGCCACTTCGTCGTGACATACGAGGGATTTTGGCCATTCTTCGAAAGAATGATCGCTTGTATATTTAAAACGCTTGGAGAGTCGGCGGACGAAGAATTGAGCGTAACTTTTGCACACGGTGTCCGTTTCGGGCCCATATGTACTTTTTGGAACTGTAGCGACCGTTCTGGACTGAACTCGCCACTTCGTCGTGACATACGAGGGATTTTGGCCATTCTTCGAAAGAATGATCGCTTGTATATTTAAAACGCTTGGAGAGTCGGCGGACGAAGAATTGAGCGTAACTTTTGCACACGGTGTCCGTTTCGGGCCCATATGTACTTTTTGGAACTGTAGCGACCGTTCTGGACTGAACTCGCCACTTCGTCGTGACATACGAGGGATTTTGGCCATTCTTCGAAAGAATGATCGCTTGTATATTTAAAACGCTTGGAGAGTCGGCGGACGAAGAATTGAGGGTAACTTTTGCACACGGTGTCCATTTTGGGCCCATAAGAACTTTTTGGAAATGTAGCGAGCCTTTCGGATTGAACTCACCACTTCGTCGTGACGTATGAGGGATTTCAGCCATTATTCGAAAGAATGAGCACTTATATATTTGGAACGCCTGGATTGTCGGCGTACGAAGAATTGAGCGAAACTTTTGCACACGGTGTTCGTTTTGGGCCCATAAGTACTTTTTGGAAATGTAGCGACCGTTCTGGACTGAACTCACCACTTCATCGTTACATACGAGGGATTTTGGCCATTCTTCGAAAGAATGATCGCTTGTATATTTAAAACGCTTGGAGAGTCGGCGGACGAAGAATTGAGGGTAACTTTTGCACACGGTATCCGTTTTGGGCCCATAAGAACTTTTTGAAAATGTAGCGACCCTTTTCGATTGAACTCACCACTTCGTCGTGACGTATGAGGGATTTCGGCCATTATTCGAAAGAATGAGCACTTATATTTTTGGAACGCTTGGATTGTCGGCGTACGAAGAATTGAGCGAAACTTTTGCACACGTTATCCGTTTTGGGCCCATAAGTACTTTTTGGAAATGTAGCGACCGTTTTGGATTGAACTCACCACTTCATCGTGACGTACGAGGGATTTTGGCCATTCTTCAAAAGAATGAGCGCTTGTATACTTTGAACGCTTGGAGAGTCGGCGGACGAAGAATTGAGCATAACTTTTGCACACGGCGTCCGCTTTGGGCCCAGAAGAACTTTTTGGAAAAGTAGCGACCGTTTAGGATTGAACTCACCACTTCGTCGTGACGTATGAGGGATTTCAGCCATTATTCGAAAGAATGAGCACTTGCATATCTGGAACGCTTGGATTGTCGCGTACGAAGAATTGAGCGTAACTTTTGTACACGGTGTCCGTTTTGGGCCCATAAGTACTTTTTGGAAATGTAGCGACCGTTCTGGACTGAACTCACCACTTCGTCGTTACATATGAGGGATTTGGGCCATTCTTCGAAAGAATGACCGCTTGTATATTTAAAACGCTTGGAGAGTCGGCGGACGAAGAATTGAGGGTAAATTTTGCACACGGTGTCCATTTTGGGCCCATAAGAACTTTTTGGAAATGTAGCGACCCTTTTCGATTGAACTCACCACTTCGTCGTGACGTATGAGGGATTTCGGCCATTATTCGAAAGAATGAGCACTTATATATTTGGATCGCTTGGATTGTCGGCGTACGAAGAATTGGGCGAAACTTTTGCACACGGTGTCCGTTTTGGGCCCGTAAGCACTTCGTCGTGACGTATGAGGGATTTCGGCCATTATTCGAAAGAATGAGCACTTGCATATTTGGAACGCTTGGATTGTCGGCGTACGAAGAATTGAGCGAAACTTTTGTACACGGTGTCCGTTTTGGGCCCATAAGCACTTTTTGGAAATGTAGCGACCGTTCTGGACTGAACTCACCACTTCATCGTTACATACGAGGGATTTTGGCCATTCTTCGAAAGAATGACCGCTTATATATTTAAAACGCTTGGAGAGTCGGCGGACGAAGAATTGAGGGTAACTTTTTCACACGGTGTCCGTTTTGGGCCCATAAGAACTTTTTGAAAATGTAGCGACCGTTTTGGATTGAACTCACCACTTCGTCGTGACGTATGAGGGATTTCGGCCATTATTCGAAAGAATGAGCACTTATATATTTGGATCGCTTGGATTGTCGGCGTACGAAGAATTGGGCGAAACTTTTGCACACGGTGTCCGTTTTGGGCCCGTAAGTACTTTTTGGAAATGTAGCGACCGTTTTAGATTGAACTCACCACGTCGTCGTGACATACGATGGATTTTGGCCATTCTTCGAAAGAATGAACGCTTATATATTTAAAACGCTTGGAGAGTCGGCGGACGAAGAATTGAGGGTAACTTTTTCACACGGTGTCCGTTTTGGGCCCATAAGAACTTTTTGAAAATGTAGCGACCGTTTTGGATTGAACTCACCACTTCGTCGTGACGTCTGAGGGATTTCGGCCATTATTCGAAAGAATGAGCACTTATATATTTGGATCGCTTGGATTGTCGGCGTACGAAGAATTGGGCGAAACTTTTGCACACGTTGTCCGTTTTGGGCCCATAAGTACTTTCTGGAAATGTAGCGACCGTTTTGGACTGAACTCACCACTTCGTCGTGACATACGAGGGATTTTATCCATTCTTCGAAAGAATGACCCCTTGTATATTTAAAATGCTTGGAGAGTCGGCGGACGAAGAATTGAGGGTAACTTTTGCACACGGTGTCCGTTTTGGGCCCATAAGAACTTTTTGGAAATGTGGCGACCCTTTTGGATTGAACTCAACACTTCGTCGTGACGTATGAGGGATTTCGGCCATTATTCGAAAGAATGAGCACTTATATATTTGGAACGCTTGGATTGTCGGCGTACGAAGAATTGAGCGTAGCTTTTGCACACGGTGTCCGCTTTGGGCCCAGAAGAACTTTTTGGAAAAGTAGCGACCGTTTAGGATTGAACTCACCACTTCATCATGGCGTACGAGGGATTTTGGCCATTCTTCGAAAGAATGAGCACTTGCATATCTGGAACGCTTGGATTGTCGCGTACGAAGAATTGAGCGTAGCTTTTGCACACGGTGTCCGCTTTGGGCCCAGAAGAACTTTTTGGAAAAGTAGCGACCGTTTAGGATTGAACTCACCACTTCATCATGGCGTACGAGGGATTTTGGCCATTCTTCGAAAGAATGAGCACTTGCATATCTGGAACGCTTGGATTGTCGCGTACGAAGAATTGAGCGTAGCTTTTGCACACGGTGTCCGCTTTGGGCCCAGAAGAACTTTTTGGAAAAGTAGCGACCGTTTAGGATTGAACTCACCACTTCATCATGGCGTACGAGGGATTTTGGCCATTCTTCGAAAGAATGACCGCTTGTATATTTAAAACGCTTGGAGAGTCGGCGGACGAAGAATTGAGGGCAACTTTTACACACGGTGTCAGTTTTGGGCCCATAAGAACTTTTTGGAAATGTAGCGAACGTTTTGGATTGAACTCACCACTTCGTCGTGACGTATAAGGGATTTTGGCCATTATTCGAAAGAATGAGCACTTGCGTATTTGGAACGCTTGGATTGTCGGCGTACGAAGAATTGAGCGAAACTTTTGCACACGGTGTCCGTTTTGGGCCCATAAGTACTTTTTCGAAATGTAGCGACCGTTTTGGATTGAACTCACCACTTCATCGTGACGTATGAGGGATTTTGGCCATTATTCGAAAGAATGAGCACTTGCATATCTGGAACGCTAGGATTGTCGGCGTACGAAGAATTGAGCGTAACTTTTGCACACGGTGTCCCTTTTGGGCCCATAAGTACTTTTTCGAAATGTAGCGACCGTTTTGGATTGAACTCACCACTTCGTCGTGACGTATGAGGGATTTTGGCCATTATTCGAAAGAATGAGCACTTGCATATTTGGAACGCTAGGATTGTCGGCGTACGAAGAATTGAACGAACTTTTGCGCACGGTGTCCGTTTTGGGCCCATAAGTACTTTTTGGAAATGTAGCGACCGTTTTGGATTGAACTCACCACTTCATCATGACGTACGAGGGATTTTGGCCACTCTTCAAAGAATGAGCGTTTGTATACTTAGAACGCTTGGAGAGTCGGCGGACGAAGAATTGAGCATAACTTTTGCACACGGTGTCCGCTTTGGGCCCAGAAGAAATTTTTGGAAAAGTAGCGACCCTTTAGGATTGAACTCACCACTTCATCGTGACGTATGAGGGATTTCGGCCATTATTCGAAAGAATGAGCCCTTGCATATCTGGAATGCTTGGATTGTCGCGTACGAAGAATTGAGCGTAACTTTTGTACACGGTGTCCGTTTTGGGCCCATAAGTACTTTTTGAAAATGTAGCGACCATTTTGGATTGAACTCACCACTTCATCATGACGTACGAGGGATTTTGGCCATTCTTCAAAAGAATGAGCGCTTTTATACTTTGAACGCTTGGAGAGTCAGTGGACGAAGAATTGAACGCAACTTTTGCATACGGTTCCGCTTTGGGCCCAGAAGAACTTTTTGGAAATGTAGCGACCGTGTTGGATTGAACTAACCACTTCATCGTGACGTATGAGGGATTTTAGTCATTTTTCAAAAGAATGAGCACTCGTATATTTGGAACGCTTGGATTGTCGGCGTACGAAGAATTGAGCGTAACTTTTGCACACGGTGTCCGTTTTGTGCCCATAAGTACTTTTTGGAAATGTAGCGACCATTTTGGATTGAACTCACCACTTCATCGTGACATACGAGGGATTTTGACCATTCTTCGAAAGAATGACCGCTTGTATATATTTAAAATGCTTGGAGAGTCGGCGGACGAAGAATTGAGGGTAACTTTTGGACATGGTGTCCGTTTTGGGCCCATAAGTACTTTTTGGAAATGTAGCGACCGTTTTGGATTGAACTCACCACTTTGTCATGACATACGAGGGATTTTGGCCATTCTTCGAAAGAATGACCGCTTCTATATTTAAAACGCTTGGAGAGTCGACGGATGAAGAATTGAGGGTAACTTTTGCACACGGTGTCCGTTTTGGGCCCATAAGAACTTTTAGGAAATGTAGCGACCGTTTTGGATTGAACTCACCACTTCATCGTGACGTATGAGGGATTTCGGCCATTATTCAAAAGAATGAGCACTTGCATATTTGGAACGCTTGGATTGTCGGTGTATGAAGAATTGAGCGAAACTTTTGCACACGGTGTCCGTTTTGGGCCCATAAGAACTTTTTGGAAATGTAGCGAACGTTTTGGATTGAACTCACCACTTCATCGTGACGTATGAGGGATTTCGGCCATTATTCGAAAGAATGAGCACTTGCATATTTGGAACGCCTGGATTGTCGGTGTATGAAGAATTGAGCGAAACTTTTGCACACGGAGTCCGTTTTGGGCCCATAAGAACTTTTAGGAAATGTAGCGACCGTGTTGGATTGAACTCACCACTTCATCGTGACGTACGAGGGATTTTGGCCATTCTTCAAAAGAATGAGCGCTTGTATACTTAGAACGCTTGGAGAGTCGGCGGATGAAGAATTGAGCGTAACTTTTGCACACAGTGTCCGCTTTGGGCCCGTAAGAACTTTTTGGAAATATAGCGACCGTTTTGGATTGAAGTCACCACTTCGTCGTGACTTACGAGGGATTTTAGTCATTTTTCAAAAGAATGAGCACTTGCATATTTGGAACGCTTGGATTGTTGGCGTACGAAGAATTGAGCGTAACTTTTGCACACGGTGTTCGTTTTGTGCCCATAAGTACTTTTTGGAAATGTAGCGACCGTTTTGGATTGAACTCACCACTTCGTCGTGACATACGAGGGATTTTGGCCATTCTTCGAATAAATGAGCGCTTGTATATTTAGAACGCTTGGAGAGTCGGCGGACGAGGAATTGAGCGTAACTTTTGCACACGGTGTTCGTTTTGGGCCCATACGAACTTTTTGGAAATGTAGCTACCGTTTTGGATTGAACTCACCACTTCATCGTGACGTAGGAGGGATTTCAGACATTTTTCGAAGGAATGAGCACTTGCATATTTGGAACACTTGGATTGTCGGCGTACGAAGAATTGAGCGTAACTTTTGCACACGGTGTCCGTTTTGGGCCCATAAGTACTTTTTGTAAATGTAGCGACCGTTTTGGATTGAACTCACAACTTCGTCGTGACATACGAGGGATTTTGGCCATTCTTTGAACAAATGAGCACTTGTACATTTAGAACGCTTGGAGAGTCGACGGACGAGGAATTGAGCGTAACTTTTGCACACGGTGTCCGTTTTGGGCCCATAAGTACTTTTTGGAAATGTAGCGACCGTTTTCGATTGAACTCACAACTTTGTCGCGACGTACAAGGGATTTTGGCCATTATTCGAAAGAATGAGCGCTTGAATATTTAGAACGTTTGGAGAGTCGGCGGACGAAGAGTTGAGCGTAACTTTTGCACACGGTGTCCGCTTTCGGCCCATAAAAACATTTTGGAAATGTAGCGATCATTTTGGATTGAACTCACCACGTCGTCATGACATATGAGGATTTCGGCCATTTTTCCGAAAGAATGAGCACTTGCATATTTGGAACGCTTGGATTGTCGACGCACGAAGAATTGAGCGTAACTTTTGCACACGGTGTCCGTTTTGGGCCCATAAGTACTTTTTGGAAATGTAGTGACCATTTTGAATTGAACTCAACACTTCGTCATGACGTACGAGGGATTTTGGCCATTCTTCAAAAGAATGAGCGCTTGTATACTTAGAACGCTTGGAGAGTCGACGGACGAAGAATTGAGCGTAACTTTTGTACACGGTGTTCGCTTTGGGTCCAGAAGAACTTTTTGGAAATGTAGTGACCATTTTGATTTGAACTCACCACTTCGTCGTGACGTATGAGGGATTTTGGCCATTATTCGAAAGAATAAGCACTTGCATATTAGGAACGCCTGGATTGTCGGCGTACGAAGAATTGAGCGTAACTTTTGCACACGGTGTCCGTTTTGGGCCCATAAGTGCTTTTTGGAAATGTACCGACCGTTTTGGATTGAACTCACAACTTTGTCATGACGTATGAGGGATTTTGGCCATTCTTCGAAAGAATGAGCGCTTGTATACTTAGAACGCTTGGAGAGTCGGCGGACGAAGAATAGAGCGTAGCTTTTGTACACAGTGTCCGTTTTGGGCCCATAAGTACTTTTTGGAAATATAGCGACCATTTTGGATTGAAGTCACAACTTCGTCGTGACGTACGAGGGATTTTGGCCATTCTTCGAAAGAATGATCGCTTGTATATTTAGAACGCTAGGAGAGTCGGCGGACGAAGAATTGAGCGTAACTTTTGCACACTGTGTCCGCTTTGGGCCCATAAGAACTTTTTGGAAATGTAGCGACCGTTTTGGATTGCACTCACCACTTCGTCGTGACCTACGAGGGATTTCGGCCATTTTTCGAAACAACGAGCACTTGCATATTTGGAACGCTTGGATTGTCGGCGTACGAAGAATTGAGCGTAACTTTTACACACGGTGTCCGTTTTTGGCCCATAGTACTTTTTGGAAATGTAGCGACCATTTTGGATTGAACTCACAACTTTGTCTTGATGTACGAGGGATTTTGGCCATTCTTCAAAAGAATGAGCACTTGTATACTTTGAACGCTTGGAGAGTCGACGGACGAAGAATTGAGCGTAACTTTTGCACACTGTGTCCGCTTTGGGCCAATAAGAACTTTTTGGAAATGTAGCGACCGTTTTAGATTGAACTCACCACTTCGTCGTGACGTATGGGGAATTTCAGCCATTATTCGAAAGAATGAGCACTTCCATATTTGGAACGCTTGGATTGTTGGCGTACTAAGAATTGAGCGTAACTTTTGCACACGGTGTCCGTTTTGGGCCCATAAGTACTTTTTGGAAATGTAGCGACCATTTTAGATTGAACTCACCACTTCGTCGTGACGTACGAGGGATTTTGGCCATTCTTCGAAAGAATGAGCGTTTGTATACTTAGAACGCTTGGAGAGTCGGCGGACAAAGAATTGAGCATAACTTTCGCACACGGTGTCCATTTTGGGCCCATAATTACTTTTTCGAAATGTAGCGACCGTTTTGGATTGAACTCACCACTTCGTCGTGACGTACGAGGGATTTCACCCATTTTTTGAAAGAATGAGCAATTGCATATTTGGAACGCTTAGATTGTCGGCGTACGAAGAATTGAGCGTAACTTTTGCACACAGTGTCCGTTTTGGGCCCATAAGTACTTTTTGGAAATTTAACGACCGTTTTGGATTGAACTCACCACTTCGTCGTGACATACGAGGGATTTTCGCCATTCTTCGAAAGAATGGGGGCTTGTATATTTAAAACGCTTGGAGAGTCGGCGGACGAAGAATTGAGGGAAACTTTTGCAAACGGTGTCCGTTTTGGGCCCATAAGAACTTTTTGGAAATGTAGCGACCGTTTTGGATTGAACTCAGCACTTCGTCATGACGTACGAGGGATTTCGCCCATTTTTTGAAAGAATGAGCAATTGCATATTTGGAACGCTTGGATTGTCGGCGTATGAAGAATTGAGCGTAACTTTTGCACACGGTGTTCATTTTGGGCCCATAAGAACTTTTTGGAAATGTAGCGACCATTTTGGATTGAACTCACGACTTCGTCGTGACGTACGAGGGATTTTGGCCATTCTTCGAAAGAATGAGCGCTTGTATACTTAGAATGCTTGGAGAGTTGGCGGACGAAGAATTGAGCGTAACTTTTGCACACGGTGTCCATTTTGGGCCCATAAGTACTTTTTGGAAATATAGCGACCGTTTTGGATTGAACTCACCACTTCGTCGTGACGTACGAGGGATTTTGGCCATTCTTCAAAAGAATGAGCGCTTGTATACTCAGAACGCTTGGAGAGTCGACGGACGAAGAATTGAGCGTAACTTTCGCACACGGTGTCCATTTTGGGCCCATAATTACTTTTTGGAAATGTAGCGACCATTTTGGATTGAACTCACCCCTTCGTCGTGACGTACGAGGGATTTCGCCCATTTTTTGAAAGAATGAGCAATTGCATATTTGGAACGCTTAGATTGTCGGCGTACGAAGAATTGAGCGTAACTTTTGCACACGGTGTCCGTTTTGGGCCCATAAGTACTTTTTGGAAATTTAACGACCGTTTTGGATTGAACTCACCACTTCGTCGTGACATACGAGGGATTTTCACCATTCTTCGAAAGAATGGGGGCTTGTATATTTAAAAAGCTTGGAGAGTCGGCGGACGAAGAATTGAAGGAAACTTTTGCAAACGGTGTCCATTTTGGGCCCATAAGAACTTTTTGGAAATGTAGCGACCATTTTGGATTGAACTCAGCACTTCGTAGTGACGTACGAGGGATTTCGCCCATTTTTCGAAAGAATGAGCAATTGCATATTTGGAACGCTTGGATTGTCGGCGTATGAAGAATTGAGCGTAACTTTTGCACACGGTGTTCATTTTGGGCCCATAAGAACTTTTTGGAAATGTAGCGACCATTTTGGATTGAACTCACCACTTCATCGTGACGTATGAGGGATTTTAGCCATTTTTCAAAAGAATGAGCACTTGCATATTTGGAACGCTTGGATTGTTGGCGTACGAAGAATTGAGCGTAACTTTTGCACACGGTGTCCGTTTTGGGCCCATAAATGCTTTTTGGAAATGTACCGACCGTTTTGGATTGAACTCACAACTTTGTCGTGACGTATGAGGGATTTTGGCCATTCTTCGAAAGAATGAGCGCTTGTATACTTAGAACGCTTGGAGAGTCGGCGGACGAAGAATAGAGCGTAGCTTTTGTACACAGTGTCCGTTTTGGGCCCATAAGTACTTTTTGGAAATATAGCGACCATTTTGGATTGAACTCACAACTTCGTCGTGACGTACGAAGGATTTTGGCCATTCTTCAAAAGAATGAGCGCTTGTATATTTAGAACGCTAGGAGAGTCGGCGGACGAAGAATTGAGCGTAACTTTTGCACACTGTGTCCTTTTTGGGCCCATAAGTACTTTCTGGAAATGTAGCGACCGTTTTGGATTGAACTCAAAATTTCGTCGTGACGTACGAGGGATTTCGGCCATTTTTCAAAAGAATGAGCACTTGCATATTTGGAATGCTTGGATTGTCGGCGTACGAAGAATTGAGCGTAACTTTTACACATGGTGTCTGTTTTGGGCCCGTAAGTACTTTTTGGAAATGTAGCGACCGTTTTGGATTGAACTCACCACTTCGTCGTGACGTACGAGGGATTTTGGCCAATCTTTGAAAGGATGAGCACTTGTATATTTAGAATGCTTGGAGAGTCGCGGGCGAGGAATTTAGCGTAACTTTTGCACACGGTGTCCATTTTGGGCCCATAAGAACTTTTTAGAAATGTAGCTACCGTTTTGGATTGAACTCACCACTTCTTCGTGACGTATGAGGGATTTCAGCCATTTTTCAAAAGAATGTGCACTTGCATATTTGGAACGCTTGGTTTGTCGGCGTACGAAGAATTGAGCGTAACTTTTGCACACGGTGTCCGTTTTGGGCCCATAAGTACTTTTTGGAAATGTAGCGACCGTTTTGGATTGAACTAACCACTTCATCGTGACGTACGATGGATTTTGGCCATTCATCGAAAGAATGAGCCCTTGTATTTTTAGAACGCTTGGAGAGTCGGCGGACGAAAAATTTAGCGGAACATTTGCACGCGGTGTCCGTTTTGGGCACATAAGAACCTTTTGGAAATGTAGCGATCGTTTTGGGATTGAACTCACCACTTCATCGTGACGTACGATGGATTTTGGCCATTCTTCGAAAGAATGAGAGCTTGAATATTTATAACGCTTGGAGAGTCGGCGGACGAAGAATTGAGCGTCACTTTTGCACACGATGTCCGCTTTGGGCCCATAAGAACTTTTTGGAAATGTAGCGACCGTTTTGGATTGAACTAACCACTTCGTCATGACGTACGATGGATTTTGGCCATTCATCGAAAGAATGAGCGCTTGTATATTTAGAACGCTTGGAGAGTCGACGGACGAAGAATTGAGCGGAACATTTGCATGCGGTGTCCACTTTGGGCACATAAGAACTTTTTGGAAATGTAGCGACCGTTTTGGATTGAACTCACCACTTCGTCGTGACGTACGATGGATTTTGGCCATTCTCCGAAAGAATGAGAGCTTGAATATTTATAATGCTTGGAGAGTCGGCGGACGAAGAATTGAGCGTCACTTTTGCACACGGTGTCCGCTTTGGGCCCATTAGAACTTTTTGGAAATGTAGCGACCGTTTTGGATTGAACTCACCACTTCATCGTGACGTATGAGGGATTTCTGCCATTTTTCGAAAGAATGAGCACTTGCATATTTAGAACGCTGGGATTGTCGGCGTACGAAGAATTGAGCGTAACTTTTGCACACGGTGCCAGTTTTGGGCCCATAAGAACTTTTTGGAAATGTAGCGACCGTTTTGGATTGAACTCACCACTTCATCGTGACGTACGAGGGATTTTGGCCATTCTTTGAAAGAATGAGCACTTGTATATTTAGAACGCTTGGAGAGTCGGCGGACGAGGAATTTAGCGTAACTTTTGCACACGGTGTCCGGGCCTATAAGAACTTTTTAGAAATGTAGCTACCGTTTTAGATTGAACTCACCACTTCTTCGTGACGTATGAGGGATTTCAGCCATTTTTCGAAAGAATGAGCACTTGCATATTTGGAACGCTTGGATTGTCGGCGTACGAAGAATTGAGCGTAAATTTTGCACACGGTGTCCGTTTCGGGCCCATAAGTACTTTTTGGAAATGTAGCAACCGTTTTGGATTGAACTAACCACTTCGTCGTGACGTACGATGGATTTTGGCCATTCTTCAAAAGAATGAGCGCTTGTATATTTAGAACGCCTGGAGAGTCGACGGACGAAGAATTGAGCGTCACTTTTGCACACGGTATCCGCTTTGGGCCCATAAGAACTTTTTGGAAATGTAGCGACCATTTTGGATTGAACTAACCACTTCGTCGTGACGTATGAGGGATTTCTGCCATTTTTCGAAAGAATGAGCACTTGCATATTTGGAACTCTTGGATTGTCGGCGTACGAAGAATTGAGCGTAACTTTTGCACACGGTGTCCATTTTGGGCCCATAAATACTTTTTGGAAAAGTAGCGACCGTTTTGGATTGAACTCACCACTTCGTCGTGACGTACGAGGGATTTTGGCCATTCTTCAAAAGAATGAGCGCTTGTATATTTAGAACGCCTGGAGAGTCGACGGACGAAGAATTGAGCGTCACTTTTGCACACGGTATCCGCTTTGGGCCCATAAGAACTTTTTGGAAATGTAGCGACCGTTTTGGATTGAACTCACCACTTCGTCGTGACGTACGAGGGATTTGGCCACTTTTCGAAAGAATGAGCGCTTGTATATTTAGAATGCTTGGAGAGTCGGCGAACGAAGAATTTAGCGTAACATTTGCACATGGTGTCAGTTTTTGGCCCATAAGAACTTTTCGGAAATGTAGCGACCGTTTTGGATTGAACTCACCACTTCATCGTGACGTACGAGGGATTTTGGCCATTCATCAAAAGAATGAGTGATTGTATACTTAAAACGCTTGGAGAGTCGGCGGACAAAGAATTGAGCGTAACTTTTGCACACAGTGTCCGTTTTGGGCCCATAAGAACTTTTTGGAAATGTACCGACAGTTTTGTATTGAACTCACCACTTCGTCGTGACGTACGAGGGATTTTGGCCATTTTTTGGAGGAATGAGAACTTGCATATTTGGAACGCTTGGATTGTTGGCGTACGAAGAATTGAGCGTAACTTTTGCACACGGTGTCCGTTTTGGGTCCATAAGTAGTTTTTGGAAATGTAGCGACCGTTTTGGATTGAACTCACAACTTCATCATGACATACGAGGGATTTTGGCCATTCTTCGATAGAATGAGTGCTTGTATACTTAGAACGCTTGGAGAGTCGACGGACTAAGAATTGAGCGTAACTTTTGCACACGGTGTCCGCTTTGGGCCCATAAGAACTTTTTGGAAATGTAGCGACCGTTTTGGATTGAACTCACCACTTCGTCGTGACATATGAGGGATTTCGGCCATTTTTCGAAAGATTGAGCACTTGCATATTTGGAACGCTTGGATTGTCGGCGTATGAATAATTGAGTTTAACTTTTGCACACGGTGTCCGTTTTGGGCCCATAAGTACTTTTTGGAAATGTAGCGACCGTTTTGGATTGAACTCACAACCTTGTCGTGACGTACGAGGGATTTTGGCCAATCTTCGAAAGAATGAGCGGTTGTATACTTAGAACGCTTGGAGAGTCGGCGGACGAAGAATTGAGCGTAACTTTTGCACACGGTGTCCGCTTTGGGCCCATAAGAACTTTTTGGAAATGTAGCGACCGTTTTGGATTGAACTCACCACTTCGTCGTGATGTATGGGGGATTTCGGCCATTTTTCGAAAGATTGAGCACTTGCATATTTGGAACGCTTGGATAGTCAGTGTACAAAGAATTGAGCTTAACTTTTGCACAAGGTGTCCGTTTTGGGCCCATAAGTACTTTTTGAAAATGTAGCGACCGTTTTGGATTGAACTCACCACTTCATCGTGACATACGAGGGATTTTGGCCATTCTTCGAAAGAATGACTGCTTGTATATTTGGAATGCTTGGAGAGTCGGCGGACGAAGAATTGAGCGTAACTTTTGCACACGGTGTCCGATTTGGGCCCATAAGAACTTTTTGGAAATGTAGCGACCGTTTTGGATTGAACTCACCACTTCGTCATGACGTATGAGGGATTTCAGCAATTTTTCGAAAGAATGAGCACTTGCATGTTTGGAACGCTTGGATTGTCGGCGTACGAAGAATTGAACGTAACTTTTGCACACGGTGTCCGTTTTGGGCCCATAAGTACTTTTTGGAAATGTAGCGACCGTTTTGGATTGAACTCACAACTTCGTTGTGATGTACGAGGGATTTTGGCCATTCTTCGAAAGAATGAGCGCTTGTATACTTATAGCGCTTGGAGAGTCGGTGGACGAAAAATTGAGCGTAATTTTTGGACACGGTGTCCGCTGTGGGCCCATAAGAACTTTTTGGAAATGTAGCGACCATATTGGATTGAGCTCATCGCTTCATCGTGACGTATGAGGGATTTCGGCCATTTTTTGAAAGATTGAGCACTTGCATATTTGGAACGCTTGGATTGTCGGCGTACGAAGAATTGAGCTTAACCTTTGCACACGGTGTCCTTTTTAGGCCCAAAAGTACTTTTTGGAAATGTTGCGACCATGTTGGATTGAACACACCACTTCATCGTGACGTACGAGAGATTTTGACCATTCTTCGAAAGAAAGATCGCTTGTATATTTAGAACGCTTGGAGAGTCGGTGGACGAAGAATTGAGCGTAACTTTTGCACACGGCGTCCACTTTGGGCCCATAAGAACTTGTTGGAAATGTAGCGATCGTTTTGGATTGAACTCACAACTTCATCGTGACGTACGAGGGATTTTGGCCGTTCTTCGAAAGAATGAGTGCTACTATATTTAGAACGCTTGGAGAGTCCGCGGACGAAGAATTGAGCGTTACTTTTGCACATGGTGTCCGCTTTGGGCCCATAAGAACATTTTGGACATGTAGCAACCGTTTTGGATTGAACTCACAACTTCGTCGTGACGTACGAGGAATTTTGGCCATTCTTCGAAAGAATGAGCGCTTGTATATTTAGAACGCTTGGAGAGTCGATGGACGAAGAATTGAGCGTAACTTTTGCACATGGTGTCTGCTTTGGGCCCATAAGAACTTGTTAGAAATGCAGCGACCCTTTTGGATTGAACTCACAACTTCGTCGTGATGTACGAGGGATTTTGGCCGTTCTTCGAAAGAATGAGTGCTACTATATTTAGAACGCTTGGAGAGTCGGCGGACGAAGAATTGAGCGTTACTTTTGCACATGGTGTCCGCTTTGGGCCCATAAAAACATTTTGAAAATGTAGCAACCGTTTTGGATTGAACTCACAACTTCGTCGTGACGTACGAGGGATTTTGGCCATTCTTCGAAAGAATGAGCGCTTGTATATTTAGAACGCTTGGAGAGTCGGTGGACGAAGAATTGAGCATAACTTTTGCACACGGTGTCCGCTTTGGGCCCGTAAGAACGTTTTGGAAATGTAGCGACCGTTTTGGATTGAACTAACCACTTCATCGTGACGTATGAGGGATTTCTGCCATTTTTCGAAAGAATGAGCACTTGCATATTTCGAACGCTTGGATTGTCGGCGTACGAAGAATTGAGCGTAACTTTTGAACACGGTGTCCGTTTTGGGCCCATAAGAACTTTTTAGAAATGTAGCGACCGTTTTGGATTGAACTCACCACTTCGTCGTGACGTACGAGGGATTTCTGCCATTTTTCGAAAGAATGAGCCCTTGCATATTTGGAACGCTTGGATTGTCAGCGGACGAAGAATTGAGTGTAACATTTGCACATGGTGTCCGTTTTGGGCCCATAAGAACTTTTTGGAAATGTAGCGACCGTTTTGGATTGAACTCACCACTTCACCGTGATGTACGAGGGATTTTTGCCACTTTCGAAAGAATGAGCACTTGCATATTTGGAACGCTTGGATTGTCGGCGTACGAAGAATTGAGCGTAACTTTTGCGGCGTACGAAGAATTGAGCGTAACTTTTGCACACGGTGTCCGTTTTTGGCCCATAGTACTTTTTTGAAATGTAGCGACCATTTTTGATTGAACTCACAGCTTTGTCATGACGTACGAGGGATTTTGGCCAATCTTCGAAAGAATGAGCGGTTGTATACTTAGAACGCTTGGAGAGTCAGCGGACGAAGAATTGAGCGTAACTTTTGCACACAGTGTCCGATTTGGGCCCATAAGAACTTTTTGGAAATGTAGCGACCGTTTTGGATTGAACTCACAACTTCATCGTGACGTATGAGGGATTTCGGCCATTTTTTGAAAGAATGAGCACTTGCATATTTGGAACGCTTGGATTGTCGGCGTACGAAGAATTCAGCGTAACTTTTGCACACGGTGTCCGTTTTTGGCCCATAGTACTTTTTTGAAATGTAGCGGCCATTTTTGATTGAACTCACAACTTTGTCATGACGTACAAGGGATTTTGGCCAATCTTTGAAAGAATGAGCGGTTGCATACTTAGAACGCTTGGAGAGTCAGCGGACGAAGAATTGAGCGTAACTTTTGCACACGGTGTCCGATTTGGGCCCATAAGAACTTTTTGGAAATGTAGCGACCGTTTTGGATTGAACTCACCACTTCGTCGTGACGTATGAGGGATTTCAGCCATTTTTTGAAAGAATGAGCACTTGCATATTTGGAACGCTTGGATTGTCGGCGTACGAAGAATTGAATGTAACTTTTGCACACGGTGTCCGTTTTGGGCCCATACGTACTTTTTGGAAATGTAGCGACCGTTTTAGATTGATCTCATAACTTTTTCGTGACGTACGAGGGATTTTGGCCATTCTTCGAAAGAATGAGTGCTTGTATACTTAGAACGCTTGGAGAGTCGGCGGACGAAGAATTGAGCGTAACTTTTGCGCACGGTGTCCGCTTTGGGCCCATAAGAGCTTTTTGGAAATGTAGCGACCGTTTTGGATTGAACTCATCACTTCGTCGTGATGTATGAGGGATTTCGGCCATTTTTTGAAAGATTGAGCACTTGCATATTTGGAATGGTTGGATTGTCGGCGTACGAACAATTGAGCTTAACTTTTGCACACGGTGTCCGTTTTGGGCCCATAAGTACTTTTTGGAAATGTAGTGACCGTTTTGGATTGAACTCACCACTTCGTCGTGACGTACGTGAGATTTTGACCATTCTTCTAAAGAATGAACGCTTGTATATTTAGAACGCTTGGAGAGTCGGTGGACGAAGAATTGAGCGTAACTTTTGCACACGGCGTCCGCTTTGGGCCCATAAGAACTTGTTGGAAATGTAGCGATCGTTTTGGATTGAACTCACAACTTCTTCGTGACGTACGAGGGATTTTAGCCGTTCTTCGAAAGAATGAGTGCTACTATATTTAGAACGCTTGGATAGTCGGCGGACGAAGAATTGAGCGTTACTTTTGCACATTGTGTCCGCTTTGGGCCCATAAGAACATTTTGGAAATGTAGCAACCGTTTTGGATTGAACTCACAACTTCATCGTGACGTACGAGGGATTTTGGCCATTCTTCGAAAGAATGAGTGCTTGTATATTTAGAATGCTTGGAGAGTCGGCGGACGAAGAATTGAGGGTAACTTTTGCACACGATGTCCGTTTTGGGCCCATAAGAACTTTTTTGAAATGTAGCGACCGTTTTTGATTGCACTCACCACTTCATCGTGACGTATGAGGGATTTTGGCCATTTTTTGAAAGAATGAGCACTTGCATATTTGGAACACTTGGATTGTCGGCGTAGAAAGTGTTGAGCGTAACTTTTGCACACGGTGTCCGTTTTGGGCCCATAAGTTCATTTTGGAAATGTAGTGGCCGTTTTCGATTGAACTCATAACTTCGTCGTGACGTACGAGGGATTTTGGCCATTCTTCGAGAGAATGAGTGCTGCTATATTTAGAACGCTTGGAGAGTCGGCGGACGAAGAATTGAGCGTTACTTTTGCACGTGGTGTCCGCTTTGGGCCCATAAGAACATTTTGGAAATGTAGCGACCGTTTTGGATTGATCTCACCACTTCGTCGTGACGTAAGCAGGATTTCGGCCATTTTTCGAAAGAATGAGCACTTGCATATTTGGAATGCTTGGATTGTCGGCGTACGAAGAATTGAGCGTAACTTTTGCACACGGTGTCCGTTTTTGGCCCATAGTACTTTTTTGAAATGTAGCGACCATTTTTGGTTGAACTCACAACTTTGTCGTGACGTACGAGGGATTTTTGCCAATCTTCGAAAGAATGAGTGGTTGTATACTTAGAACACTTGGAGAGTCAGCGGACAAAGAATTGAGCGTAACTTTTGCACACGGTGTTCGATTTGGGCCAATAAGAACTTTTTGGAAATGTAGCGACCGTTTTAGATTGAACTCACCACTTCATTGTGACGTATGAGGGATTTCAGCCATTTTTCGAAAGAATGAGCACTTGCATATTTGGAACGCTTGGATTGTCGGCGTACAAAGAATTGAGCGTAACTTTTCCACACGGTGTCAGTTTTGGGCCCATAAGTACTTTTTGGAAATGTAGCGACCGTTTTGGATTGATCTCACAACTTTGTCGTCACGTACGAGGGATTTTGGCAATTCTTCAAAAGAATGAGTGCTTGTATACTTAGAACGCTTGGAGAGTCGGCGGACGAACAATTGAGTGTAACTTTTGCATACGGTGTCCGCTTTGGGCCCATAAGAACTTTTTGGAAATGTAGCGACCGTTTTGGATTGAACTCATCACTTCGTCGTGACGTATGAGGGATTTCGGCCATTTTTCGAACGATTGAACACTTGCATATTTGGAATGCTTGGATTGTTGGTGTACGAAGAATTGAGCTTAACTTTTGCACATGGTGTCCGTTTTGGGCCCATAAGAAATTTTTGGAAATGTAGCGACCGTTTTGGATTGAACTCACCACTTCATCGTGACGTACGAGAGATTTTGACCATTCTTCGAAAGAATGATCGCTTGTATATTTAGAACGCTTGGAGAGTCGGTGGACGAAGAATTGAGCGTAACTTTTGCACATGGTGTCTGCTTTGGGCCCATAAGAACTTGTTGGAAATGTAGCGACTGTTTTGGATTGAACTCACAACTTCGTCATGACGTACGAGGGATTTGGCCGTTCTTCGAATGAATGAGTGCTACTATATTTAGAACGCTTGGAGAGTCGGCGGACGAAGAATTGAGCGTTACTTTTGCACATGGTGTCCGCTTTGGGCCCATACAAACATTTTGAAAATGTAGCAACCGTTTTGGATTGAACTCACAACTTCGCCATGACGTACGAGGGATTTTGGCCATTCTTTGAAAGAATGAGCGCTTGTATATTTAGAACTCTTGGAGAGTCGACGAACGAAGAATTGAGCGTAACTTTTGCACACGGTGTCCGCTTTGGGCCCATTAGTACTTTTTAGAAATGTAGCTACCGTTTTGGATTGAACTCACCACTTCGTCATGACGTAAGAGGGATTTCGACCATTTTTCAGAAGAATGAGCACTTACATATTTGGAACGCTTGGATTGTCGGCGTACGAAGAATTGAGCGTAACTTTTGCACACGATGTCCGTTTTGGGCCCATAAGTACTTTTTGGAAATGTGGCGACCGTTTTGGATTGAACTCACCACTTCGTCATGATGTACGAGGGATTTTTGCCATTCTTCGAAAGAATGAGCACTTGTATATTTAGTACGCTAGGAGAGTCGGCGGACGAAGAATTGAGCGTAACTTTGGCACACGGTGTTCGTTTTGGGCCCATAAGAACTTTTTGGAAATGTAGCGACCGTTTTCGATTGAACTCACAACTTCATCGTGTCGTACCAGGGATTTTTGCCATTCTTCGAAAGAATGAGCACTTGTATATTTAGAACGCTTGGAGAGTCGGCGGACGAAGAATTGAGCGTTACTTTTGCACACGGTGTTCGCTTTGGGCCCATAAGAACATTTTGGAAATGTAGTGACCGTTTTAGATTGAACTCACCACTTCGTCATGACGTAAGAGAGATTTCGGCCATTTTTCAAAAGAATGAGCACTTGCATATTTGGAACGCTTGGATTGCCGACGTACGAAGAATTGAGCGTAACTTTTCCACACGGTGTCCGTTTTTGGCCCGTAATACTTTTTTGAAATGTAGCGACCATTTTGGATTGAACTCACAACTTTATCGTGATGAACGAGGGATTTTGGCCAATCTTCGAAAGAATGAGCGATTGTATACTTAGAACGCTTGGAGAGTCGGCGGACGAAGAATTGACCGTAACTTTTGCACACGGTGTCCGCTTTGGACCCATAAGAACTTTTTGGAAATGTAGAGACCGTTTTGGATTGAACTCACCACTTCGTCGTGACGTATGAGGGATTTAGGACATTTTTCGAAAGAGTGAGCACTTGTATATTTAGTGCGCTCGGAGTGTCAGCGGACGAAGAATTGAGGGTAACTTTTGCGCACGGTGTCCGTTTTGGGCCCATAAGATCTTTTTGGAAATGTAGCGACCGTTTTGGATTGCACTCACCACTTCGTCGTGACGTATGAGGGATTTTGGCTATTTTTCGAAAGAATGAGCACTTGTATATTTGGAACGCTTGGATTGTCGGCGTACGAAGAATTGATCGTAACTTTAGCACACGGTGTCCGTTCTGGGCCCATAAGTACCTTTTGGAAATGTAGCGACCGTTTCGGATTGAACTCACCACTTCATCGTGACGTACAAGGGATTTTGCCCATTCTTCGAAAGAATGAGCGCTTGTATATATAGAACGCTTGGAGAGTCAGCGGACGAAGAATTGAGTGTAACTTTTGCACACGGTGTTCGTTTTGGGCCCATAAGAACTTTTTGGAAATGTAGCGACCATTTTGGATTGAACTCACAACTTCGATGTGTCGTACGAGAGATTTTGGCCATTCTTTGAAAGAATGAGCGCTTGTATATTTAGAACGCTTGGAGAGTCGACGGACGAAAAATTGAGCGTATCTTTTGCACACGGTGTACACTTTGGGCCCATAAGAACATTTTGGAAACGTAGCGACCATTTTGGATTGAACTCACCACTTCGTCGTGACGTAAGTGGGATTTCGGCCATTTTTCGAAAGAATGAGCACTTGCATATTTGGAACCCTTGGATTGTCGGCGTACGAAGAATTGGGCGTAACTTTTGCACACGGTGTCCATTTTTGGCCCATAGTACTTTTTGGAAATGTAGCGACCGTTTTGGATTGAACTCACAACTTCGTCGTGACGTACGAGGGATTTTGGCCATTCTTCGAAAGAATGAGCGCTTGTATATTTAGAACACTTGGAGAGTCGGCGGACGAAGAATTGAGCATAACTTTTGCACACGGTGTCCGCTTTGGGCCCATAAGAACTTTTTGGAAATGTAGCGACCGTTTTGGATTGCACTCACCACTACATCATGACGTATGAGGGATTTTGACCATTTTTCGAAAGAATGAGCACCTGCATATTTGGAACGCTTGGATTGTTGGCGTACGAAGAATTGAGCGTAACTTTTGCACACGGTGTCCGTTTTGGGCCCATAAGTACTTTTTTGAAATGTAGCGACCGTTTTGGATTGATCTCACTACTTAGTCCTGACGTACTAGGGATTTTGGCCATTCTTCGAAAGAATGAGCACTTGTATACTTAGAACGCTTGGAGAGTAGGCGGACGAAGAATTGAGCGTAACTTTTGCACACGGTGTCCGTTTTGGGCCCATAAGAACTTTTTGGAAATGTAGCGACCGTTTTGGATTGCACTCACCACTTTGTCGTGACATATGAGAGATTTTGGCCATTTTTCGAAAGAATGAGCACTTGCATATTTGGAACGCTTGGATTGTCGGCGTACGAAGAATTGAGCGTAACTTTTGAACACGGTGTCCGCTTTGGGCCCATAAGAACTTTTTTGGAAATGTAGCGACCCTTTTGGATTGATGGAGAGTCGACGGACGAAGAATTGAGAGTAACTTTTGCACACGGTCTCTGTTTTTGGCCCATAAGTACTATTTGGAAATGTAGCGACCGTTTTAGATTGAACTCACCACTTCGTCGTGACGTAAGAAGGATTTCAGCCATTCTTCGAAAGAATGAGCGCTTGTATATTTAGAACGCTTGGAGAGTCGGCGGACGAAGAATTGAGCATAACGTTTGCACACGGTGTCCGCTTTGGGCCCATAAGAACTTTTTTGGAAATGTAGCGACCCTTTTGGATTGATGGAGAGTCGACGGACGAAGAATTGAGCGTAACTTTTGCACACGGTGTCCATTTTTGGCCCATAATACTTTTTTGAAATGTAGCGACCATTTTGGATTGAACTCACAACTTTGTCGTGACGTACGAGGGATTTTGGCCAATCTTCGAAAGAATGAGCGGTTGTATACTTAGAACGCTTGGAGAGTCTGCGGACGAAGAATTGAGAGTAACTTTTGCACACGGTCTCTGCTTTGGGCCCATAAGAACTTTTTGGAAATGCAGCGACCGTTTTGGATTGAACTCACCACTTCGTCGTGACGTATGAGGGATTTTAGCCATTTTTCGAAAGAATGAGCACTTGCATATTTGGAACGCTTGGATTGTCGGCCTACAAAGAATTGACCGTAACTTTTGCAAACGGTGTCCGTTTTGAGCCCATAAGTACTTTTTGGTAATGTAGCGACCATTTTGTATTGATCTTAAAACTTTGTCGTGACGTATGAGGGATTTTGGCCATTCTTCGAATGAATGAGCGGTTGTATACTTAGAACACTTGGATTGTCGGCGGATGAAGAATTGAGCGTAACTTTTGCACACGGTGTCAGTTTTGGGTCCATAAGAACTTTTTGGAAATGTAGCGACCGTTTCGGATTGAACTCACCACTTCGTCGTGACGTATGAGGGATTTTGGCCATTCTTCAAAAGAATGAGCGCTTGTATATATAGAACGCTTGGAGAGTCGACGGACGAAGAATTGAGCGTAACTTTTGCACACGGTGTTCGTTTTGGGCCCATAAGAACTTTTTGGAAATGTAGCGACCGTTTCGGATTGAACTCACCACTTCGTCGTGACGTATGAGGGATTTTGGCCATTCTTCAAAAGAATGAGCGCTTGTATATTTAGAACGCTTGGAGAGTCGACGGACGAAGAATTGAGAGTAACTTTTGCACACGGTGTCCGTTTTGGGCCCATAACAACTTTTTGGAAATGTAGCGACCGTTTTGGATTGCACTCACCACTTCATCGTGACGTATGAGGGATTTTGGCCAATTTTCGAAAGAATGAGCACTTGCATATTTACAACGCATGGATTGTCGGCGTACGAAGAATTGAGCGTAACTTTTGCACACGGTGTCCGTTTTGGGCCAATAAGTACTTTTTGGAAATGTAGCCACCGTTTTGGATTCAACTCACAACTTCGTCGTGACGTACGAGCGATTTCGGCCATTCTTCGAAAGAATGAGCGCTTGTATATTTAGAACGCTTGGAGAGTCGGCGGACGAAGAATTGAGCGTTACTTTTGCACACGGTGTCCGCTTTGGGCCCATAAGAACATTTTGGAAATGTAGCGACTTTTTTTAGATTGAACTCACCACTTCGTCGTGACGTAAGAGGGATTTCTGCCATTTTTCAAAAGAATGAGCACTTGCATATGTGGAACGCTTGGATTGTCTGCGTACGAAGAATTGAGCGTAACTTTTGCACACGGTGTCCATTTTTGGCCCATAATACTTTTTTGAAATGTAGCGACCATTTTGGATTGAACTCACAACTTCGTCATGACGTACGAGCGATTTTGGCCATTCTTCGAAAGAATGAGCGCTTGTATATTTAGAACGCTTGGAGAGTCGGCGGACGAAGAATTGAGCGTAACTTTTGCACACGGTGTCCGCTTTGGGCCCATAAGAACTTTTTGGAAATGTAGTGACCGTTATGGATTGAACTCACCACTTCGTCGTGATGTATGAGAGATTTCGACCATTTTTCAGAAGAATGAGCACATGCATATTTGGAACGCTTGGATTGTCAGCGTACGTAGAATTGAGCGTAACTTTTGCACACGGTGTCCATTTTGGGCCCATAAGTACTTTTTGAAAATGTAGCGACCGTTTTGGATTGAACTCACCATTTCGTCGTGACGTACGAGGGATTTTGTCCATTCTTCGAAAGAATGAGCGCTTGTATATCTAGAACGCTTGGAGAGTCGGCGGACGAAGAATTGAGGGTAACTTTTGCACACGGTGTCCGTTTTGGGCCCATAAGAACTTTTTGGAAATGTAGCGACCATTTTGGATTGCACTCACACTTCATCGTGACGTATGAGGGATTTTGGCCATTTTTCGAAAGAATGAGCACTTGCATATTTGGAACGCTTGGATTGTCGGCGTACGAAGAATTGAACGTAACTTTTGCACACGGTGTCTGTTTTAGGCCCATAAGTACTTTTTGGAAATGTAGCGACCGTTTCGGACTGAACTCACCACTTCATCATGACATACGAGGGATTTTGGCCACTCTTCAAAAGAATGAGCGCGTGTATATATAGAACACTTGGAGAGTCGACGGACGAATAAAAGAGCGTAACTTTTGCACACGGTGTTCGTTTTGGACCCATAAGAACTTTTTGGAAATGTAGCGACCGTTTTGGATTGAACTCACAACTTCGTCGTGTCGTACGAGGGATTTCGGCCATTCTTCAAAAGAATGAGCGCTTGCAGATTTAGAACGCTTGGAGAGTCGGCGGACGAAGAATTGAGCGTAACTTTTGCACACGGTGTTCGTTTTGGGCCCATAAGAACTTTTTTGAACTGTAGCGATCGTTTTGGATTGAACTCACAACTTCGTCGTGTCGTACGAGGGATTTTGGCCATTCTTCGAAAGAATGAGCACTTGTATATTTAGAACGCTTGGATTGTCAGCGTACGAAGAATTGAGCGTAACTTTTGCACACGGTGTCCGTTTTGGGCCCATAAGAACTTTTTGGAAATGTAGCGACCATTTTGGATTGCACTCACCACTTCATTGCGACGTATGAGGGATTTTGGTAATTTTTTGAAAGAATGAGCACTTACATATTTGGAACGCTTGGATTGTCGGCGTACGAAGAATTGAGCGTAACTTTCGCACACGGTGTCCGTTTTGGGCCCATAAGTACTTTTTGGAAATGTAGCGACCATTTTGGATTGAACTCACAAGTTCGTTGTGAGGTACGAGGGATTTTGGCCATTCTTTGAAAGAATGAGCGCTTGTATATTTAGAACGCTTGGAGAGTCGGCGGACGAAGAATTGAGCGTTACTTTTGTACACGGTGTCCGCTTTGGGCCCATAAGAACATTTTGGAAATGTAGCGACCGTTTTAGATTGAACTCACCACTTCGTCGTGACGTATGATGGATTTCGGCCATTTTTCGAAAAAATGAGCACTTGCATATTTGGAACGCTTGGATTGTCGGCGTACGTAGAATTGAGCGTACCTTTTGCACACGGTGTTCGTTTTTGTCCCATAATACTTTTTTGAAATGTAGGGACCATTTTGGATTGAACACAAAACTTTGTCGTGACGTACGAGGGATTTTGGCCAATCTTTGAAAGAATGAGCGGTTGTATACTTAGAACGCTTGGAGAGTCGACGGACGAAGAATTGAGCGTAACTTTTGCACACGATGTCCGCTTTGGGCCCATAAGAACGTTTTTGAAATGTAGCGACCATTTTGGATTGAACTCACCACTTCATCGTGACGTATGAGAGATTTTAGTCATTTTTCGAAAGAATGAGCACTTGCATATTTGGAACGCTTGGATTGTCGGCCTACAAAGAATTGAGCGTAACTTTTGCACAAGGTGTCCGTTTTGGGCCCATAAGTACTTTTTAGAAATGCAGCCACCGTTTTTGATTAATCTCACAACTTTGTCGTGACGTACGAGGGATTTTGGACATTCTTCGAAAGATTGAGTGGTTATATACTTAGAACGCTTGGAGAGTCGGCGGACGAAGAATTGAGCGTAACTTTTGCACACGGCGTCCGCTTTGGGCCCATAAGAACTTTTAGGAAATGTAGCGACCATTTTAGATTGAACTCACCACTTCGTCGTGACGTATGTGGGATTTCGGCCATTTTTCGAAAGATTGAGCACTGTATATTTGGAACGCTTGGATTGTCAGCGTACGAGGAATGGAGCTTAACTTTTGTACAAGGTGTCCATTTTGGGCCCATAAGTACTTTTTGGAAATGTAGCGACCGTTTTGGATTGAACTCACCACTTCATCGTGACGTACGAGGGATTTTGGCCATTCTTCGAAAGAATGAGCACTTGTATATTTAGAACGCTCAGAGAGTCGGCGGACGAAGAATTAAGCGTAACTTTTGCACACGGTGTCCGCTTTGGGCCCATAAGAACTTTTTGGAAATGTAGCGACCGTTTTGGATTGAACTCACCACTTCGTCGTGACGTATGAGGGATTTCGGCCATTTTTCGGAAGGATGAGCACTTTCATATTTGGAACGCTTGGATTGTCAGCGTACGAAGAATTGAGCATAACTATTACACACGGTGTCCATTTTGGGCCCGTAAGTACTTTTTGGAAATGTAGCGACCGTTTCGGATTGAACTCACCACTTCATCGTGACGTGCGAGGGATTTTGGCCATTCTTCGAAAGAATGAGCGGTTGTATATTTCGAACGCTTGGAGAGTCGGTGGACGAAGAATTGAGCGTAACTTTTGCACACGGTGTCCGCTTTGGGCCGATAAGAACTTTTTGGAAATGTAGCGACCGTTTTGGATTGAACTCACCACTTCGTCGTGGCGTATGAGGGATTTCGGCCATTTTTCGGAAGAATGAGCACTTACATATTTGGAACGCTTGGATTGTCGGCGTACGAAGAATTGAGCGTAACTTTTGCACACGGTGTTCGTTTTTGGCCCATAGTACGTTTTGGAAATGTAGCGACCGTTTTGGATTGAACTCACCACTTCGTCGTACGTACGAGGGATTTTGGCCATTCGTCGAAAGAAAGAGCGCTTGTATACTTAGAACGCTTGGAGAGTCGGTGGACGAAGAATTGAGCGTAACTTGTGCACACGGTGTCCGCTTTGGGCCCATAAGAACTTTTTGGAAATGTAGCGACCGTTTTGGATCGAACTCAGCACTTCATCGTGATGTATGAGGTATTTCGACCATTTTTTGAAAGAACGAGCACTTGCATATTTGGAACACTTGGATTGTCGGCGTAAGAAAAATTTAGCGTAACTTTTGCACACGGTGTCCGTTTTGGGCCCATAAGTACTTCTTGGAAATGTAGCGACCGTTTTGAATTGAACTCCACCACTTTGTCGTGACGTACGAGGGATTTTGGCCATTCTTCGAAAGAATGAGCGCTTGTATATTTAGAACGCTTGGAGAGTCGGCGGCCGAAGAATTGAGCGTAACTTTTGCACACGGTGTCCGTTATGGGCCCATAAGTACTTTTTGGAAACGTAGCGACCGTTTTGGATTGAACTCACCACTTCATCGTGACGTACGAGGGATTTTGGCCATTCTTCGAAAGAATGAGCGCTTGTATACTTAGAACGCTTGGAGAGTCGGCGGCCGAAGAATTGAGCGTAACTTTTGCACACGGTGTCCGTTATGGGCCCATAAGTACTTTTTGGAAACGTAGCGACCGTTTTGGATTGAACTCACCACTTCATCGTGACGTACGAGGGATTTTGGCCATTCTTCGAAAGAATGAGCGCTTGTATACTTAGAACGCTTGGAGAGTCGGCGGACGAAGAATTGAGCGTAACTTTTGTACACGGTGTCCGCTTTGCGCCAATAAGAACTTTTTGGAAATGTAGCGACCGTTTTGGATTGAACTCACGACTTCATCGTGACGTATGAGGGATTTCAGCCATTTTTCGAAAGAATGAGCACTTGCATATTTGGAATGCTTGGATTGTCGGCGTACAAAGAATTGAGCGTAACTTTTGTAAACGGTGTCCGTTTTGGGCCCATAAATACTTTTTCGAAATGTAGGGACCGTTTTGGATTGAACTCACCACTTCGTCGTGACGTACGAGGGATTTTTGCCATTCTTCGAAAGAATGAGCGCTTGTATATTTAGAATGCTTGGAGAGTCGGCGGACGAAGAATTGAGTGTAACTTTTGCACACGTTGTCCGTTTTGGGCCCATAAGTACTTTTTGGAAATGTAGCGACCGTTTTCGATTGAACTCACCACTTCGTCGTGACGTCTGAGGCATTTCGGCCATTTTTCGAAAGAATGAGCACTTAAATATTTGGAACACTTGGATTGTCGGCGCACGAAGAATTGAGCGTAACTTTTGCAAACGGTGTCCGTTTTGGGCCCATAAGTACTTTTTTGAAATGTAGCGACCGTTTTGGATTGAACTCACCACTTTAACGTGACATACGGGGGTTTTGGCTATTCTTCGAAAGAATGAGCGGTTGTATAATTAGAACGCTTGGAGAGTCGGCGGACGAGGAATTGAGCGTAATTTTTGCACACGGTGTCCGCTTTGGGCCAATAGGAACTTTTTGGAAATGTAGCGATCGTTTTGGATTGAACTCACCACTTCGTCGTGACGTATGATCCATTTCAGCCATTTTTCGAAAGAATGAGCACTTGCATATATGGAACGCTTGGATTGTCAGCGTACGAAAAATTTAGCGTAACTTTTGCACGAGGTCTCCGTTTTGGGCCCATAAGTACTTTTTGGAAATGTAGCGACCGTTTTGGATTTAACTCACCACTTCATCGTGACGTACGAGTGATTTTGGCCATTCTTCGAAAGAATGAGTGGTTGTATACTTAGTTCGCTTGGAGAGTCGGCGGACGAAGAATTGAGCGTAACTTTTGCACACGGTGTCCGCTTTGGGCCAATAAGAACTTTTTGGAAATGTAGCGACCGTTTTGGATTGAACTCACCACTTCATCGTGACGTATGATGGATTTTAGCCATTTTTCGAAAGAATGAGCACTTGCATATTTGGAACGCTTGGATTGTGGGCGTACGAAGAATTGAGTGTAACTTTTGCACGCGGTGTCCGTTTTGGGTCCAGAAGTACTTTTTGGAAATGTAGCGACCGTTTTGGATTGAATTCACCACTTCTTTGTGACGTATGAGGCATTTCGGCCATTTTTCGAAAGAATGAGCACTTAAATATTTGGAACGCTTGGATTGTCGGCGTACGAAGAATTGAGCGCAACTTTTGTACACGGTGTTCGTTTTGGGCCCATAAGTACTTTTTGAAAATGTAGCGACCGTTTTGGATTGAACTCACCACTTCGTCATGACGTGTGAGGGATTTTGGCAATTCTTCGAAAGAATGAGCACTTGCATATTTGGAACGCTTGGATTGTCGGCGTACGAAGAATTGAGCGTAACTTTTGCAAACGGTTTTCGCTTTGGGCCCATAAGTACTTTTTGGAAATGTAGCGACCGTTTTGGATTGAACTCACAACTTCGTCGTGACGTACGACGGATTTTGGCCATTCTTCGAAAGAATGAGCGCTTGTATATTTAGAACGCTTGGAGAGTCGGGGGACGAAGAATTGAGCGTAACTTTTGCACACGGTGTCCGCTTTGGGCCCATAAGAACATTTTGGAAATGTAACGACCGTTTTGGATTGAACTCACCACTTCATCACGACGTATAAAGGATTTCGGCCATTTTTCGAAAGAATGAGCACTTGAATTTTTGGAACGCTTGGATTGTCGGCGTACGAAGAATTGAGCGTAACTTTTGCACACGGTGTCCGTTTTTGGCCCATAGTACTTTTTGGAAATGTAGCGACCATTTTGGATTGAACTCACAACTTTGTCGTGACGTACGAGGGATTTTGGCCATTCTTCGAAAGAATGAGCACTTGTATACTTAGAATGCTTGGAGAGTCGGCGGACGAAGAATTGAGCGTAACTTTTGCACACGGTGTCCGCTTTGGGCCAATAAGAACTTTTTGGAAATATAGCGACCGTATTAGATTGAACTCACCACTTCGTCATGACGTATGAGGGATTTCAGCCATTTTTCGAAAGAATGAGCACTTGCATATTTGGAACGCTTGGATTGTCGGCGTACGAAGAATTGAGCGTAACTTTTGTAAACGGTGTCCGTTTTGGGCCCATAAGTACTTTTTAGAAATGTAGCAATCGTTTTGGATTGAACTCACAACTTTGTCGTGACGTATGAGGGATTTTGGCCATTCTTCGAAAGAATGGGCGCTTGTATATTTAGAACGCTTGGAGAGTCTGCGAACGAAGAATTGAGGGTAACTTTTGCGCACGATGTCCGTTTTGGGCCCATAAGAACTTTTTGGAAATGTAGCGACCGTTTTGGATTGCACTCACCACTTCGTCGTGACGTATGAGGGATTTCAGCCATTTTTTGAAAGAATGAGCACTTGCATATTTGGAACGCTTGGAGAGTCGGCGGACGAAGAATTGAGGGTAACTTTTGCGCACGATGTCCGTTTTGGGCCCGTAAGTCCTTTTTGGAAATGTAGCGACCGTTTTGGATTGAACTCACCACTTCGTCGTGATGTATGGGGGAGTTCAACCATTTTTCGAAAGAATGAGCACTTGCATATTTGGAACGCTTGGAGAGTCGGCGGACGAAGAATTGAGGGTAACTTTTGCGCACGATGTCCGTTTTGGGCCCGTAAGTCCTTTTTGGAAATGTAGCGACCGTTTTGGATTGAACTCACCACTTCGTCGTGATGTATGGGGGAGTTCAACCATTTTTCGAAAGAATGAGCACTTGCATATTTGGAACGCTTGGAGAGTCGGCGGACGAAGAATTGAGGGTAACTTTTGCGCACGATGTCCGTTTTGGGCCCGTAAGTCCTTTTTGGAAATGTAGCGACCATTTTGGATTGAACTCACAACTTTGTCGTGACCTACGAGGGATTTTGGCCATTCTTCGAAAGAATGAGCGCTTGTATACTTAGAATGCTTTGAGAGTCGACGGACGAAGAATTGTGCGTTACTTTTGCACACGGTGTCCGCTTTGGGCCGATAAGAACTTTTTGTAAATGTAGCGACCATTTTGGATTGAACTCACCACTTCGTCGTAACGTATGAGCGATTTCAGCCATTTTTCGAAAGAATGAGCACTTGCATATTTGGAACGCTTGGATTGTCGGCGTACGAAGAATTGAGCATAACTTTTGCCCATGGTTTCCGCTTTGGGCCAATAAGAACTTTTTGAAAATGTAGCGACCGTTTTGGATTGAACTCACCACTTCATCGTGATGTCTGAGGGATTTGAACTATTTTTCGAAAGAATGCGCACTTGCATATTTGGAACACTTCGATTGTCGACGTACGAAAAATTGAGCGTAACCTTTGCCCACGGTGTCCGTTTTGGGCCCATAAGTACTTTTTCGAAATGTAGCGACCATTTTGGATTGAACTCCACCACTTCGTCGTGACGTACGAGGGATTTTGGCCATTCTTCGAAAGAATGAGTGCTTGTATATTTAGAACGCTTGGAGAGTCGGCGGACGATGAATTGAGCGTAACTTTTGCACACGGGGTCCGTTTTGGGCCCATAAGGACTTTTTGGAAATGTAGCGATCGTTTTGGATTGAACTCACCACTTCGTCGTGACGTATGAGGGATTTCGGCCATTTTTCGAAAGAACGAGCACTTGCATATTTGGAACGCTTGGATTGTCGACGTACGAAGAATTGAGCGTAACTTTTGCACACGGGGTCCGTTTTGGGCCCATAAGGACTTTTTGGAAATGTAGCGATCGTTTTGGATTGAACTCACCACTTCGTCGTGACGTATGAGGGATTTCGGCCATTTTTCGAAAGAACGAGCACTTGCATATTTGGAACACTTCGATTGTCGACGTACGAAAAATTGAGCGTAACCTTTGCCCACGGTGTCCGTTTTGGGCCCATAAGAACTTTTTGGAAATGTAGCGATCGTTTTGGATTGCACTCACCACTTTGTCACGACTATGAGGGATTTTGGCCATTTTTTGAAAGAATGAGCACTCGCATTTTTGGAACGCTTGGATTGTCGACGTACGAAGAATTGAGCGTAACTTTTGCACATGTTGTCCATTTTGGGCCCATAAGTACTTTTTGGTAATGTAGCGACCGTTTTGGATTGAACTCACAACTTCATCGTGACGTACGAGGGATTTTGGCCATTCTTCGAAAGAATGATCGCTTGTATATTTAGAACACTTGGAGAGTCGGCGGACGAAGAATTGAGCGTAACTTTTTCACACGGTGTCCGTTTTGGGCCCATAAGTACTTTTTGAAAATGTAGCGACCGTTTTGGATTGAACTCACCACTTCGTCGTGACGTAGGTGGGATTTCAGCCATTTTTCGAAAGAATGAGCACTTGCATTTTTGGAACGCTTGGATTGTCGACGTACGAAGAATTGAGCGTAACTTTTGCACACGTTGTCCATTTTGGGCCCATAAGTACTTTTTGAAAATGTAGCGACTGTTTTGGATTGAACTAACCACTTCGTCGTGACGTACGAGGGATTTTGGCCATTCTTCGAAAGAATGAGCGCTCGTATACTTAGAACGCTTTAAGAGTCGACGGACGAATAATTGAGCGTAACTTTTGCGCACGGTGTCCGCTTTGGGCCCATAAGAACTTTTTGGAAATGTAGCGACCGTTTTGGATTGAACTCACAACTTCGTCTTGACGTACAAGGGATTTTGGCCATTCTTCGAAAGAATGAGCGCTTGTATACTTAGAAAACTTGGAGAGTCGGCGGACGAAGAATTGAGCGTAACTTTTGCGCACGGTGTCCGTTTTGGGCCCAAAAGTACTTTTTAGAAATGTAGCGATCGGTTTGGATTGAACTCACAACTTCGTCTTGACGTACAAGGGATTTTGGCCATTCTTCGAAAGAATGAGCGCTTGTATACTTAGAAAACTTGGAGAGTCGGCGGACGAAGAATTGAGCGTAACTTTTGCACAGCAAGAACTTTTTTGGAAATGTAGCGACCGTTTTGGATTTAACTCACCACTTCGTCGGGACGTATGAGGCATTTCGCCCATTTTTTGAAAGAATGAGCGATTGCATATTTGGAACGCTTGGATTGTCGGCGTACGAAGAGTTGAGCGTAACTTTTGCACACGGTGTCCGTTTTGGGCCCATAAGTATTTTTTGGAAATGTAGCAACCGTTTTGGATTGAACTCACAACACCATCATGACGTACGAGGGATTTTTGCCATTCTTCGAAAGAATGAGCGCTTGTAAACTTAGAACGCTTGGAGAGTCAGCGAACGATGAATTGAGAGTAACTTTTGCACACGGTGTCCGCTTTGGGCCCATAAGAACATTTTGGAAATGCAGCGACCGTTTTGGATTGAACTCACCATTTCGTCGTGACGTATGAGGCATTTCGGCCATTTTTCAAAAGAATGAGCACTTGCATATTTGGAACGCTTGGATTGTCGGCGTACGAAAAATTGAGCGTAACTTTTGCAGACGGTGTCCGCTTTGGGCCCATAAGAACTTTTTGGAAATGTAACGACCATTTTGGATTGAACTCACTACTCCATCGTGACGTACGAGGGATTTTGGCCGTTCTTCGAAAGAATGAGCACTTGCATATTTGGAACGCTTGGATTGTCGGCGTACGATGAATTGAGCGTAACTTTTGCATACGGTTCCGCTTTGGGCCCATAAGAACATTTTGGAAATATAGCGACCGTTTTGGATTGATCTCACCACTTCGTCGTGACGTATGAGGCATTTCGGCCATTTTTTGAAAGAATGAGCACTTGCATATATGGAACGCTTGGATTGTCGGCGTACGAAGAATTGAGCGTAACTTTTGCACATGTTCTCCATTTTTGGCCCATAGTACTTTTTGGAAATGTAGCGACCGTTTTGGATTGCACTCACCACTTCGTCGTGACGTACGAGGGATTTTGGCCATTCTTCGAAAGAATGAGCGCTTGTATATTTAGAACGCTTGGAGAGTCGGCGGACGAAGAATTGAGCGTAACTTTTGCACATGTTCTCCATTTTTGGCCCATAGTACTTTTTGGAAATGTAGCGACCATTTTGGATTGAACTCACAACTTTGTCATGACCTACGAGGGATTTTGGCCATTCTTCGAAAGAATGAGCGCTTGTATACTTAGAACGCTTTGAGAGTCGGCGGACGAAGAATTGAGCGTAACTTTTGCACACGGTGTCCGCTTTGGGCCAATAAGAACTTTTTGGAAATGTAGCGACCGTTTTGGATTGAACTCACAACTCTGTCATAACGTACGAAGGATTTTGGCCATTCTTCGAAAGAATGAGCGCTTGTATACTTAGAACGCTTGGAGAGTCGGTGGACGAAGAATTGAGCGTAACTTTTGCACGCGATTTTCGCTTTGGGCCCATAAGAACTTTTTGGAAATGTAGCGACCATTTTGGATTGAACTCACCACTTCGTCGTGATGTCTAAGGGATTTGAGCTATTTTTCGAAAGAATGCGCACTTGCATATTTGGAACACTTGGATTGTCGGCGTATGAAAAACTGAGCGTAACTTTTGCACACGGTGTCCGTTTTGGACCCATAAGTACTTTTTGGAAATGTAGCGACCATTTTGGATTGCACTCACCACTTTGTCGCGACTATGAGGGATTTTGGCCATTTTTCGAAAGAATGAGCACTTGCATATTTGGAACGCTTGGATTGTCGGTGTACGAAGAATTGAGCGCGACTTTTGCACACGGTGTCTGTTTTGGGCCCAAAAGTACTTTTTGGTAATGTAGCGACCGTTTTGGGTTGAACTCACAACTTCATCGTGACGTACGAGGGATTTTGGCCATTCTTCGAAAGAATGAGTGCTTGTATATTTAGAACGCTTGGAGAGTCGGCGGACGAAGAATTGTGCGTAACTTTTGCACACGGTGTCCGTTTTGGGCCCATAAGTACTTTTTGGAAATGTAGCGACCGTTTTGGATTGAACTAACCACTTCGTCGTGACGTACGAGGGATTTTGGCCATTCTTCGAAAGAATGAGCGCTCGTGTACTTAGAACGCTTTAAGAGTCGACGGACGAATAATTGAGCGTAACTTTTGCGCACGATGTCCGCTTTGGGCCAATAAGAACTTTTTGGAAATGTAGCGACCGTTTTGGATTGAACTCACCACTTCGTCGTGACGTATGAGCGATTTCAGCCATTTTTCGAAAGAATGAGCACTAGTATATTTGGAACACTTGGATTGTCGGCGTACGAAAAATTGAGCGTAACTTTTGTAAACGGTGTCCGTTTTGGACCCAAAAGTACTTTTTAGAAATGTAGCGATCGTTTTGGATTGAACTCACAACTTTGTCATGACGTATGAGGGATTTTGGCCATTCTTCGAAAGAATGGGCGCTTGTATATTTAGAACGCTTGGAGAGTCGACGAACGAAGAATTGAGGGTAACTTTTGCGCACGGTGTCCGTTTTGGGCCCATAAGAACTTTTTGGAAATGTAGCGACCGTTTTGGATTGAACTCACCACTTCGTCGTGACGTAGGTGGGATTTAAGCCATTTTTCGAAAGAATGAGCACTTGCATTTAAGGAACGCTTGGATTGTCGACGTACGAAGAATTGAGCGTAACTTTTGCACACGTTGTCCATTTTGGGCCCATAAGTACTTTTTGGAAATGTAGCGACTGTTTTGGATTGAACTAACCACTTCGTCGTGACGTACGAGGGATTTTGGCCATTCTTTGAAAGAATGAGCGCTCGTATACTTAGAACGCTTTAAGAGTCGGCGGACGAATAATTGAGCGTAACTTTTGCACACGGTGTCCGCTTTGGGCCCATAAGAACTTTTTGGAAATGTAGCGATCGTTTTGGATTGAACTCACCACTTCATCGTGACGTACGAGGGATTTTGGCCATTCTTCGAAAGAATGGGCGCTTGTATATTTAGAACGCTTGGAGAGTCGACGGACGAAGAATTGAGCGTAACTTTTGTAAACGGTGTCCGTTATGGGCCCAAAAGTACTTTTTAGAAATGTAGCGATCGTTTTGGATTGAACTCACCACTTCATCGTGACGTACGAGGGATTTTGGCCATTCTTCGAAAGAATGGGCGCTTGTATATTTAGAACGCTTGGAGAGTCGACGGACGAAGAATTGAGCGTAACTTTTGTAAACGGTGTCCGTTATGGGCCCAAAAGTACTTTTTAGAAATGTAGCGATCGTTTTGGATTGAACTCACCACTTCATCGTGACGTACGAGGGATTTTGGCCATTCTTCGAAAGAATGGGCGCTTGTATATTTAGAACGCTTGGAGGGGCGACGAACGAAGAATTGAGGGTAACTTTTGCGCACGGTGTCCGATTTGGAACACTTGGATTGTCGGCGTACGAAAAATTGAGCGTAACTTTTGCACACAGTGTCCGTTTTGGGCCCATAAGTACTTTTTGGAAATGTAGCGATCTTTTTGGATTGAACTCCACCACTTCGTCGTGACGTACGAGGGATTTTGGCCATTCTTCAAAAGAATGAGCGCTTGTATATTTAGAACGCTTGGAGAGTCGACGGACGAAGAATTGAGCGTAACTTTTGCACACGGTGTCCGCTTTGGGCCCATAAGAACTTTTTGGAAATGTAGCGACCGTTTTGGATTGTACTCACCACTTCGTCGTGACGTATGTGGCATTTCGGCCATTTTTTGAAAGAATGAGCACTTGCATATTTGGAACACTTGGATTGTCGGCGTATGAAAATTGAGCGTAACTTTTGCACACAGTGTCCGTTTTTGCCCATAAGTACTTTTTGGAAATGTAGCGACCGTTTTGGATTGAACTCCACCACTTCGTCGTGACCTACGAGGGATTTTGGCCATTCTTCGAAAGAATGAGCGCTTGTATATTTAGAACGCTTGGAGAGTCGGCGGACGAAGAATTGAGCGTAACTTTTGCACAGGGTGTCCGCTTTGGGCCCATGAGGACATTTTGCAAATGTAGCGACCGTTTTGGATTGAACTCACCACTTCATCGTGGCGTATGAGGGATTTCAGCCATTTTTCGAAAGAATGAGCACTTGCATATATGGAACGCTTGGATTGTCGGCGTACGAAGAATTGAGCGTAACTTTTGCACATGTTCTCCATTTTTGGCCCATAGTACTTTTTGGAAATGTAGCGACCATTTTGGATTGAACTCACAACTTTGTCGTGACCTACGAGGGATTTTGGCCATTCTTCGAAAGAATGAGCGCTCGTATACTTAGAACGCTTTGAGAGTCGGCGGACGAAGAATTGAGCGTAACTTTTGCACACGGTGTCCGCTTTGGGCCAATAAGAACTTTTTGGAAATGTAGCGACCATTTTGGATTGAACTCACTACTTCGTCGTGACGTACGAGCGATTTCAGCCATTTTTTGAAAGAATGAGCACCTGAATATTTGGAACGCTTGGATTGTCGGCGTACGAAGAATTGAGCATAACTTTTGCCCACGGTTTTCGCTTTGGGCCCATAAGAACTTTTTGGAAATGTAGCGACCGTTTTGGATTGAACTCACCACTTCGTCGTGATGTCTAAGGGATTTGAGCTATTTTTCGAAAGAATGCGCACTTGCATATTTGGAACACTTGGATTGTCGGCGTACGAAAAACTGAGCGTAACTTTTGCACACGGTGTCCGTTTTGGACCCATAAGTACTTTTTGGAAATGTAGCGACCATTTTGGATTGAACTCCACCCCTTCGTCGTGACGTACAAGGAGTTTTGGCCATTCTTGGAAAGAATGAGCGCTTGTATATTTAGAACGCTTGGAGAGTTGGCGGACGAAGAATTGAGCGTAACTTTTGTACACGGTTCCGTTTTGGGCCCAAAAGTACTTTTTGGAAATGTAGCGACCGTTTCGGATTGCACTCACCACTTTGTCGCGACTATGAGGGATTTTGGCCATTTTTCGAAAGAATGAGCACTTGCATATTTGGAACTCTTGGATTGTCAGTGTACGAAGAATTGAGCGTAACTTTTGCACACGGTGTCTGTTTTGGGCCCATAAGTACTTTTTGGTAATGTAGCGACCGTTTGGGATTGAACTCACAACTTCATCGTGACGTACGAGGGATTTTGGCCATTCTTCGAAAGAATGAGCGCTTGTATATTTAGAACGCTTGGAGAGTCGGCGTACGAAGAATTGAGGGTAACTTTTGCACACGTTGTCCATTTTGGGCCCATAAGAAGTTTTCAGAAATGTAGCGACCGTTTTGGATTGAACTCCCCACTTCGTCGTGACGTATGTGGGATTTCAGCCATTTTTCGAAAGAATGAGCACTTGCATATTTAGAACGCTTGGAGAGTCGGCGTACGAAGAATTGAGGGTAACTTTTGCACACGTTGTCCATTTTGGGCCCATAAGTACTTTTTGGAAATGTAGCGACCGTTTTGGATTGAACTAACCACTTCGTCGTGACGTACGAGGGATTTTTTCCATTCTTCGAAAGAATGAGCGCTCGTATACTTAGAACGCTTTAAGAGTCAGCGGACGAATAATTGAGCGTAACTTTTGCACACGGTGTCCGCTTTGGGCCAATAAGAACTTTTTGGAAATGTAGCGACCGTTTTGGATTGAACTCACCACTTCATCGTGACGTATGAGCGATTTCAGCCATTTTTCGAAAGAATGAGCACTTGCATATTTGGAACACTTGGATTGTCGACGTACGAAAAATTGAGCGTAACTTTTGCGCACGGTGTCCGTTTTGGGCCCATAAGTACTTTTTGGAAATGTAGCGACCGTTTTGGATTGAACTCACAACTTCATCGTGACGTACGAGGGATTTTGGCCATTCTTCGAAAGAATGAGCGCTTGTATATTTAGAATGCTTGGAGAGTCGGCGGACGAAGAATTGAGCGTAACTTTTGCACACGGTGTCCGCTTTGGGCCCATAAGAACGTTTTGGAAATGTAGCGACCGTTTTGGATTGAACTCACCACTTCGTCGTGACGTATGAGGGATTTCAGCCATTTTTTGAAAGAATGAGCACTTGCATATATGGAACGCTTGGATTGTCGGCGTACGAAGAATTGAGCGTAACTTTTGCACACGGTGTCCATTTTTGGCCCATAGTCCTTTTTGGAAATGTAGCGACTATTTTGGATTGAACTCACAACTTTGTCGTGACCTACGAGGGATTTTGGCCATTCTTCGAAAGAATGAGCGCTTGTATACTTAGAACGCTTGGAGAGTCGACGGACGAAGAATTGAGCGTAACTTTTGCACATGGTGTCCGCTTTAGGCCCATAAGAACTTTTTGGAATGTAGCGACCGTTTTGGATTAAACTCACCTCTTCATCGTGACGTGTTAGGCATTTTAGCCATTTTTTGAAAGATTGAGCGCTTGTGTACTTAGAACGCTTGGAGAGTCAGAGGACGAAGAATTGAGCGTAATTTTGCACACGGTGTCCGCTTTGGGCCCATAAGCACTTTTTGGAAATGTAGCGACAGTTTTGGATTGAACTCACCACTTCGTCGTGACGTATGAGGCATTTCGACCATTTTTCTAAAGAATGAGCACTTGCATATCTGGAACGCTTGGATTATCGGCGTACGAAGAATTGAGCGTAACTTTTACACATGTTGTCCGTTTTGGGCCCATAAGTACTTTTTGGAAATGTAGCGACCATTTTGGATTGAACTCACCACTTCGTCATGACGTACAAGGGATTTTGGCCATTCTTCGAAAGAATAAGCGCTTGTATACTTAGAACGCTTGGAGAGTCGGCGGACGAAGAATTGAGCGTAACTTTTTCACACGTTGTCCGTTTTGGGCCCATAAGTACTTTTTCGAAATGTAGCGACCATTTTGGATTGAACTCACCACTTCGTCGTGACTTACAAGGGATTTTGGCCATTCTTCGAAAGAATAAGCGCTTGTATACTTAGAACGCTTGGAGAGTCGGCGGACAAAGAATTGAGCGTAACTTTTGCACACGGTGTCCGTTTTGGGCCCATAAGAACAATTTGGAAATGTAGCGACCGTTTTGGATTGAACTCACCACTTTATCGTGACGTATGACGCATTTCGGCCAATTTTCGAAAGAATGAGCACTTACATATTTGGAACGCTTGGATTGTCGGCGTACGAAGAATTGAGCGTAACTTTTGCACACGGTGTCCGTTTTGGGCCCATCAGTACTTTATGGAAATGTAGCGACCGTTTTGGATTGAAGTCACCACTTTGTCATGACGTACGAGGGATTTTGGCCATTCTTCAAAAGAATGAGCGCTTGTATACTTAGAATGCTTGGATAGTCGGCGGACGAAGAATTGAGCGTAACTTTTGCACACGGTGTCCATTTTGGGCCCATAAGAACTTTTTGGAAATGTAGCGACCGTTTTGGATTGAACTCACCACTTCATCCTGACGTATGAGGGATTTCAGCCATTTTTCAAAAGAATAAGCACTTGCATATTCGGAACGCTTGGATTGTCGGCGTACGAAGAATTGAGCGTAACTTTAGCACACGGTATCCGTTTTGGGCCCATAAGTACTTTTTGGAAATGTAGCGACCGTTTTGTATTGAACTCACAACTTCGTAGTGACGTACGAGGGATTTTGGCCATTCTTCAAAAGAATGAGCGCTTGTATACTTAGAACGCTTGGAGAGTCGGCGGACGAAGAATTGAGGGTAACTTTTGCACACGGTGTCCGCTTTGGGCCCATAAGAACATTTGGGAAATGTAGCGACCGTTTTGGATTGAACTCAGCACTTCATCGTGACATATAAGGAATTTTGACCATTTTTCGAAAGAATGAGCACTTGCAGGTTTGGAACGCTTGGATTGTCGAAGTACGAAGAATTGAGCGTAAGTTTTGCACACGGTGTCCGTTTTAGGCCCATAAGTAATTTTTGGAAATGTAGCGACCCTTTTGGATTGAACTCACAACTTCGTCGTGACGTACGAGGGATTTTGACCATTCTTCGAAAGAATGAGCGCTTGTATACTTAGAACGCTTGCAGAGTCGGCAGACGAAGAATTGAGAGTAACTTTTGCACACGGTGTCCGTTTTGGGCCCATCCGTACTTTTTCGAAATGTTGCAACCGTTTTGGATTGAACTCACAACTTCGTCGTGACGTACGAGGGATTTTGCCCATTCTTCCAAAGAATGAGCGTTTGTATACATAGAACGCTTGGAGAGTCGACGGACGATGAATTGACCGTAACTTTTGCACAAGGTGTCCGCTTTGGGCCCATAAGAAATTTTTGGAAATGTAGCGACCATTTTGGATTGAACTCACCCCTTCACCGTGACGTATGAGGCATTTTGGCCATTTTTCGAGAGAATGAGCACTTGCATATTTGGAACGCTTGGATTGTCGGCGTACGAAGAATTGAGCGTGACTTTTGCACACGGTGTCCGTTTTGGTTCCATAAGTACATTTTGGAAATGTAGCGACCGTTTTGGGTTGAACTCACAACTTCGTCGTGACGTACGAGGGATTTTTGCCATTCTTCGAAAGAATGAGTGTTTTTATACTTAGAACGCTTGGAGAGTCGACGGACGAAGAATTGAGAGTAACTTTTGCACACGGTTTCCATTTTGGGCCCATAAGTACTTTATGGAAATGTAGCGACCATTTTGGATTGAACTCACCACTTCGTCGTGACGCACGAGGGATTTTGGCCATTCTTCCAAAGAATGAGCGCTTGTATGCTTAGAACGCTTGGAGAGTCGGCGGACGAAGAATTGAGCGTAACTTTTGCACACAGTGTCCGCTTTGGGCCCATAAAAACATTTTTGAAATGTAGCGACCGTTTTGGATTGAACTCACCACTTCATCGTGACGTATGAGGCATTTTGGCAATTTTTCGAAAGAATGAGCACTTGCATATTTGGACCGCTTGGATTGTCGGCGTACGAAGAATTGAGCGTAACTTTTGCACACGGTGTCCGTTTTGGGCCCATAAGAACTTTTTGGAAATGTAGCGACCGTTTTAGTTTGAACACACCAGTTCGTCGTGACGTACGAGGGATTTTAGCCATTCTTCGAAAGAATGAGCGCTTGTATACTTAGAACGCTTGGAGAGTCGAGGGACGAAGAATTGAGCGTAACTTTTACACACGGTGTGCGCTTTGGGCCCATAAGAACTTTTTGGAAATGTAGCGTCCGTTTTGGACTGAAATCACCACTTCGTCGTGACGAATGAGGGATTTCGGCCATTTTTCGAATGAATGAGCAATTGCATATTTGGAATGCTTGGATTGTCGGCGTACGAAGAATTGAGCGTAACTTTTGCACACGGTGTCCGTTTCGGGCCCATAAGTACTTTTTGAAAATGTAGCGAACGTTTTGGATTGAACTCACAACTTCATCATGACGTACGAGGGATTTTGGCCATTCTTCCAAAGAATGAGCGCTTGTATGCTTAGAACGCTTGGAGAGTCGGCGGATGAAGAATTGAGCGTAACTTTTGCACACGGTGTCCGCTTTGGGCCCATAAAAACATTTTTGAAATGTAGCGACCGTTTTGGATTGAACTCATCACTTCATCATGACGTATGAGGCATTTTGGCAATTTTTCGAAAGAATGAGCATTTGCATATTCAGAACGCTTTGATTGTCGGCGTACGAAGAATTGAGCGTAACTTTTGCACACGGTGTCCGTTTTGGACCCATAAGCACTTTTTGGAAATGTAGCGACCGTTTTGGATTGAACTCACCAGTTCGTCGTGACGTAAGGGATTTTGGCCATTCTTGGATAGAATAACCGCTTGTATACTTAGAACGCTTGGAGAGTCGACGGACGAAGAATTGAGCGTAACGTTTGCACACGGTGTCCGCTTTGGGCCCATAAGAATATTTTCGAAATGTAGCGACCGTTTTGGATTGAACTCACCACTTCATCGTGACGTATGAGGGATTTCGGCCATTTTTTGAATGAATGAGCAATTGCTTATTTGGAATGCTTCGATTGTCAGCGTACGAAGAATTGAGCCTAACTTTTTCACACGGTGTCCGTTTTGGGCCCATAAGTACTTTTTGGAGATGTATCGACCGTTTTGGATTGAACTCACCACTTCGTCGTGACGTACGAGGGATTTTGGCCATTCACGGAAAGAATGAGCGCTTGTATACTTAGAACGCTTGGAGAGTCAGCGGACGAAGAATTGAGCGTAACTTTTGCACACGGTGTCCGCTTTGGGCCCATAAGATCTTTTTGGAAATGTAGCGACAATTTTGGATTGAACTCACCACTTCATCATGGCGTATGAGGCATTTCGGCCATTTTTTGAAAGAATGAGCACTTGCATATTTGGAACGCTTGGATTGTCGGCGTACGAAGAATTGATCATAACTTTTGCACACAGTGTCCATTTTGGGCCCATAAGTACATTTTGGAAATGTAGCGACCGTTTGGGTTGAACTCACGACTTCATCGTGACGTACGAGGGATTTCGTCCATTCTTCAAAGGAATGAGTGCTTTTATGCTTAGAACGCTTGGAGAGTCGGCGGATGAAGAATTGAGCGTAACTTTTGCACACGGTGTCCGCTTTGGGCCCATAAAAACATTTTTGAAATGTAGCGACCATTTTGGATTGAACTCACCACTTCATCGTGACGTATGAGGCATTTTGGCAATTTTTCGAAAGAATGAGCACTTGTATATTTGGACCGCTTGGATTGTCGGCGTACGAAGAATTGAGCGTAACTTTTGCACACGGTGTCCGTTTTGGGCCCATAAGTACTTTTTGGAAATGTAGCGACCGTTTTGGATTGAACTCACCAGTTCGTCATGACATACGAGGGATTTTAGCCATTCTTGGATAGAATGAGCGCTTGTATACTTAGAACGCTTGGAGAGTCGACGGACGAAGAATTCAGCGTAACTTTTGCACACGGTGTCCGCTTTGGGCCCATAAGAACTTTTTGGAAATGTAGCGACCGTTTTGGATTGAACTAACCACTTCGTCGTGATGTATGAGAGATTTCGGCCATTTTTCGAATGAATGAGCAATTGCATATTTGGAATGCTTGGTTTGTCGGCGTACGAAGAATTGAGCGTAACTTTTGCACACGGTGTCCGTTTTGGGCCCATAAGTACTTTTTTGAGATGTAGCGACCGTTTTGGATTGAACTCACAACGTCGTCTTGACGTACGAGAATTCTTCGAAAGTATGAGCTCTTTTATACTTAGAACGCTTCGAGGGTCGGCGGACGAAGAATTGAGTGTAACTTTTGCTCACGGTGTCCATTTTGGGCCCATAAGTACTTTTTGGAAATGTAGCGACCGTTTTGGATTGAACTAACAAATTTGTCGTGACGTACGAGGGATTTTGGCCATTCTTTGAAAGAATGAGCTCTTGTATACTTAGAACGCTTGGAGAGTCGACGGACGAAGAATTCAGCGTAACTTTTGCACACGGTGTCCGCTTTGGGCCCATAAGTACTTTTTGGAGATGTAGCGACCGTTTTGGATTGAACTCACCACTTCATCGTGACGTACGAGGGATTTTGGCCTTTCACGGAAAGAATTAGCGCTTGTATACTTAGAACGCTTGGAGAGTCGACGGACGAAGAATTGAGAGTAACTTTTGCACACGGTGTCCGCTTTGGGCCCATAAGTACTTTTTGGAGATGTAGCGACCGTTTTGGATTGAACTCACCACTTCGTCGTGACGTATGAGGGATTTCGGCCATTTTTCGAATGAATGAGCAATTGCATATTTGGAATGCTTGGATTGTCAGCGTACGAAGAATTGAGTGTAACTTTTGCACACGGTGTCCGTTTTGGGCCCATAAGTACTTTTTTGGAAATGTAGCGACCGTTTTGGATTGAACTCACCAGTTCGTCGTTACGTACGAGGGATTTTGGCCATTCTTGGATAGAATGAGCGCTTGTATACTTAGAACGCTTGGAGAGTCGACGGACGAAGAATTCAGCATAACTTTTGCAAACGGTGTCCGCTTTGGGCCCATAAGAACTTTTTGGAAATGTAGCGACCGTTTTGGATTGAACTCACCACTTCGTCGTGACGTATGAGGGATTTCGGCCATTTTTCGAATGAATGAGCAATTGCATATTTGGAATGCTTGGATTGTCGGCGTACGAAGAATTGAGCGTAACTTTTGCACACGGTTTCCGTTTTGGGCCCATAAGTACTTTTTGGAAATGTAGCGACCGTTTTCGATTGAACTCACCACTTCATCGTGACGTAGGAGGGATTTTGGCCATTCTTTGAAAGATTGAGCGATTGTATACTTAGAACGCTTGGAGAGTCGACGGACGAAGAATTGAGCGTAACGTTTGCACACGGTTTCCGCTTTGGGCCCATAAGAACATTTGGGAAATCTAGCGATCGTTTTGGATTGAACTCACCACTTCGTCATGACATATTAGGCATTTCGGTAATTTTTCGAAAGAATGAGCACTTGCATATTTGGAACGCTTGGATTGTCGAAGTACGAAGAATTGAGCGTAACTTTTGCACACGGTGTCCATTTTGGGCCCATAAGTACTTTTTGGAAATGTAGTGACCGTTTTGGATTGAACTCACAACTTCATCGTGACGTACGAGGGATTTTCGCCATTCTCGAAAAGAATCAGTGCTTGTATACTTAGAATGCTCGGAGAGTCGGCGGACGAAGAATTGAGCGTAAGTTTTGCACATGGTGTCCGCTTTGGGCCCATAAGAACATTTTGGAAATGTGGCGATCATTTTGGATTAAACTCACCACTTCGTCGTGATGTCTAAGGGATTTGAGCTATTTTTCGAAAGAATGCGCACTTGCATATTTGGAACACTTGGATTGTCGGCGTACGAAAAACTGAACGTAACTTTTGCACATGGTGTCCGTTTTGGGCCCATAAGTACTTTTTGGAAATGTAGCGACCGTTTTGGATTCAAGTCACCCCTTCATCGTGACGTACGAGGGATTTTGGCCATTCTTCGAAAGAATGAGCGCTTGAATACTTAGAACGCTTGGAGAGTCGGCGGACGAAGAATTGAGAGTAACTTTTGCACACGGTGTCCGTTTTGGGCCCCCCAGTACTTTTTGGAAATGTAGCAACCGTTTTGGATTGAACTCACCCCTTCGTCATGACGTATGAGGGATTTCGGCCATTTTTCGAATGAATGAGCAATTGCATATTTGGAATGCTTGGATTGTCAGCGTACGAAGACTTGAGCGTAACTTTTGCACACGGTGTCCGTTTTGGGCCCATAAGTACTTTTTGGAGATGTAGCGACCGTTTTGGATTGACCTCCCCACTTCGTCGTGACGTACGAGGGATTTTGGCCATTCTTGGAAAGAATGAGCGCTTGTATACTTAGAACGCTAGGAGGGTCGGCGGACGAAGAATTGAGCGTAACTTTTGCACGCGGTGTCCGTTTTGGGCCCATAAGTACTTTTTGGAGATGTAGCGACCGTTTTGGATTGACCTCCCCACTTCGTCGTGACGTACGAGGGATTTTGGCCATTCTTGGAAAGAATGAGCGCTTGTATACTTAGAACGCTAGGAGGGTCGGCGGACGAAGAATTGAGCGTAACTTTTGCACGCGGTGTCCGTTTTGGGCCCATAAGTACTTTTTGGAGATGTAGCGACCGTTTTGGATTGACCTCCCCACTTCGTCGTGACGTACGAGGGATTTTGGCCATTCTTGGAAAGAATGAGCGCTTGTATACTTAGAACGCTAGGAGGGTCGGCGGACGAAGAATTGAGCGTAACTTTTGCACGCGGTGTCCGTTTTGGGCCCATAAGTACTTTTTGGAGATGTAGCGACCGTTTTGGATTGACCTCCCCACTTCGTCGTGACGTACGAGGGATTTTGGCCATTCTTGGAAAGAATGAGCGCTTGTATACTTAGAACGCTAGGAGGGTCGGCGGACGAAGAATTGAGCGTAACTTTTGCACGCGGTGTCCGTTTTGGGCCCATAAGTACTTTTTGGAGATGTAGCGACCGTTTTGGATTGACCTCCCCACTTCGTCGTGACGTACGAGGGATTTTGGCCATTCTTGGAAAGAATGAGCGCTTGTATACTTAGAACGCTAGGAGGGTCGGCGGACGAAGAATTGAGCGTAACTTTTGCACGCGGTGTCCGTTTTGGGCCCATAAGTACTTTTTGGAGATGTAGCGACCGTTTTGGATTGACCTCCCCACTTCGTCGTGACGTACGAGGGATTTTGGCCATTCTTGGAAAGAATGAGCGCTTGTATACTTAGAACGCTAGGAGGGTCGGCGGACGAAGAATTGAGCGTAACTTTTGCACGCGGTGTCCGTTTTGGGCCCATAAGTACTTTTTGGAGATGTAGCGACCGTTTTGGATTGACCTCCCCACTTCGTCGTGACGTACGAGGGATTTTGGCCATTCTTGGAAAGAATGAGCGCTTGTATACTTAGAACGCTAGGAGGGTCGGCGGACGAAGAATTGAGCGTAACTTTTGCACGCGGTGTCCGTTTTGGGCCCATAAGTACTTTTTGGAGATGTAGCGACCGTTTTGGATTGACCTCCCCACTTCGTCGTGACGTACGAGGGATTTTGGCCATTCTTGGAAAGAATGAGCGCTTGTATACTTAGAACGCTAGGAGGGTCGGCGGACGAAGAATTGAGCGTAACTTTTGCACGCGGTGTCCGTTTTGGGCCCATAAGTACTTTTTGGAGATGTAGCGACCGTTTTGGATTGACCTCCCCACTTCGTCGTGACGTACGAGGGATTTTGGCCATTCTTGGAAAGAATGAGCGCTTGTATACTTAGAACGCTAGGAGGGTCGGCGGACGAAGAATTGAGCGTAACTTTTGCACGCGGTGTCCGTTTTGGGCCCATAAGTACTTTTTGGAGATGTAGCGACCGTTTTGGATTGACCTCCCCACTTCGTCGTGACGTACGAGGGATTTTGGCCATTCTTGGAAAGAATGAGCGCTTGTATACTTAGAACGCTAGGAGGGTCGGCGGACGAAGAATTGAGCGTAACTTTTGCACGCGGTGTCCGTTTTGGGCCCATAAGTACTTTTTGGAGATGTAGCGACCGTTTTGGATTGACCTCCCCACTTCGTCGTGACGTACGAGGGATTTTGGCCATTCTTGGAAAGAATGAGCGCTTGTATACTTAGAACGCTAGGAGGGTCGGCGGACGAAGAATTGAGCGTAACTTTTGCACGCGGTGTCCGTTTTGGGCCCATAAGTACTTTTTGGAGATGTAGCGACCGTTTTGGATTGACCTCCCCACTTCGTCGTGACGTACGAGGGATTTTGGCCATTCTTGGAAAGAATGAGCGCTTGTATACTTAGAACGCTAGGAGGGTCGGCGGACGAAGAATTGAGCGTAACTTTTGCACGCGGTGTCCGTTTTGGGCCCATAAGTACTTTTTGGAGATGTAGCGACCGTTTTGGATTGACCTCCCCACTTCGTCGTGACGTACGAGGGATTTTGGCCATTCTTGGAAAGAATGAGCGCTTGTATACTTAGAACGCTAGGAGGGTCGGCGGACGAAGAATTGAGCGTAACTTTTGCACGCGGTGTCCGTTTTGGGCCCATAAGTACTTTTTGGAGATGTAGCGACCGTTTTGGATTGACCTCCCCACTTCGTCGTGACGTACGAGGGATTTTGGCCATTCTTGGAAAGAATGAGCGCTTGTATACTTAGAACGCTAGGAGGGTCGGCGGACGAAGAATTGAGCGTAACTTTTGCACGCGGTGTCCGTTTTGGGCCCATAAGTACTTTTTGGAGATGTAGCGACCGTTTTGGATTGACCTCCCCACTTCGTCGTGACGTACGAGGGATTTTGGCCATTCTTGGAAAGAATGAGCGCTTGTATACTTAGAACGCTAGGAGGGTCGGCGGACGAAGAATTGAGCGTAACTTTTGCACGCGGTGTCCGTTTTGGGCCCATAAGTACTTTTTGGAGATGTAGCGACCGTTTTGGATTGACCTCCCCACTTCGTCGTGACGTACGAGGGATTTTGGCCATTCTTGGAAAGAATGAGCGCTTGTATACTTAGAACGCTAGGAGGGTCGGCGGACGAAGAATTGAGCGTAACTTTTGCACGCGGTGTCCGTTTTGGGCCCATAAGTACTTTTTGGAAATGTAGCGACCGTTTTGAATTGAACTCACCACTTCGTCGTGACGTACGAGGGATTTTGGCCATTCACGGAAAAAATGAGCACTTGTATAGTTAGAACACTTGGAGAGTCGACGGACGAAGAATTGAGCGTAACTTTTGCACATGGTGTCCGCTTTGGGCCCATAAGAACATTTGGGAAATGTGGCGATCGTTTTGGATTAAACTCACCACTTCGTCGTGATGTCTAATGGATTTGAGCTATTTTTCGAAAGAATGCGCACTTGCATATTTGGAACACTTGGATTGTCGGCGTACGAAAAACTGAGCGTAACTTTTGCACACGGTGTCCGTTTTGGGCCCATAAGTACTTTTTGGAAATGTAGCGACCGTTTTAGATTCAAGTCACCCCTTCATCGTGACGTACGAGGGATTTTGACCATTCTTCGAAAGAATGAGCGCTTGAATACTTAGAGCGCTTGGAGAGTCGGCGGACGAAGAATTGAGAGTAACTTTTGCCCACGGTGTCCGTTTTGGGCCCCCCAGTACTTTTTGGAAATGTAGCAACCGTTTTGGATTGAACTCACCCCTTCGTCGTGACGTATGAGGGATTTCGGCCATTTTTCGAATGAATGAGCAATTGCATATTTGAAATGCTTGGATTGTCAGCGTACGAAGAATTGAGCGTAACTTTTGCACACGGTGTCCGTTTTGGGCCCATAAGTACTTTTTGGAGATGTAGCGACCGTTTTGGATTGAACTCACCACTTCGTCATGACGTACAAGGGATTTTGGCCATTCATGGAAAGAATGAGCGGTTGTATACTTAGAACGCTTGGAGAGTCGGCGGACGAAGAATTGAGCGTAACTTTTGCACACGGTGTCCGCTTTGGGCCCATAAGATCTTTTTGGAAATGTAGCGACCATTTTGGATTGAACTCACCACTTCATCGTGACGTATGAGGCATTTCGGCCATTTTTCGAAAGAATGAGCACTTTCATATTTGGAACGCTTGGATTGTCGGCGTACGAAGAATTGATCGTAACTTTTGCACACGGTGTCCATTTTGGGCCCATCAGTACTTTTTGGAAATGTAGCGACCGTTTTGGATTGAATTAACAACTTCGTCGTGACGTACAAGGGATTTTGGCAATTTTTCGAAAGAATGAGCGCTTGTATGCTTAGAACGCTTGGAGAGTCGGCGGATGAAGAATTGAGCGTAACTTTTGCACACGGTGTCCGCTTTGGGCCCATAAAAATATTTTTGAATTGTAGCGACCGTTTTGGATTGAACTCACCACTTCATCGTGACGTATGAAGCATTTTAGCAATTTTTCGAAAGAATGAGCACTTGTATATTTGGACCGCTTGGATTGTCGGCGTATGAAGAATTGATCGTAACTTTTGCACACGGTGTCCGTTTTGGGCCCATAAGTACTTTTTGGAACTGTAGTGACCATTTTGGATTGAATTCACAACTCCGTCGTGACGTACGAGGGATTTTGGCCATTCTTCGAAAGAATGAGCGCTTGTATACTTAGAACGCTTGGAGAGTCGGCGGACGAAGAATTGAGCGTAACTTTTGGACACGGTGTCCGCTCTAGGCCCATAAGAACATTTTCTAAATGTAGCGACCGTTTTGGATTGAACTCACCACTTCATCGTGACGTATGAGGCATTTCGGCCATTTTTTGAAAGAATGAGATCTTGCATATTTGGAACGCTTGGATTGTCGGCGTACGAAGAATTGAGCGTAACATTTGCACACAGTGTCCGTTTTGGGCCCATAAGTAGTTTTTGGAAATTTAGCGACCATTTTGGATTGAACTCACCACTTCGTCGTGACGTACGAGGGATTTTGGCCATTCCTCGAAAGAATGAGCGCTTGTATACTTAGAACGCTTGGAGAGTCGACGGACGAAGAATTGAGAGTAACTTTTGCACACGGTGTCCGTTTTGGGCCCATCAGTAAATGTAGCAACCGTTTTGGATTAAACTCACCACTTCATCGTGACGTATGAGGGATTTTAGCCATTTTTCGAATGAATGAGCAATTGCATATTTGGAATGCTTGGATTGTCAGCGTACGAAGAATTGAGCGTAAGTTTTCCACGCGGTGTCCGTTTTGGGCCCATAAGTACTTTTTGGAGATGTAGCGACCGTTTTGGATTGAACTCACCACTTCGTCGTGACGTACGAGGGATTTTGGCCATTCTTGGAAAGAATGAGCGCTTGTATACTTAGAACGCTAGGAGGGTCGGCGGACGAAGAATTGAGCGTAACTTTTGCACACGGTGTCCGCTTTAGGCCCATAAGAACTTTTTGGAAATGTAGCGACCGTTTTGGATTGAAATCACCACTTCGACGTGACGTATGAGGGATTTCGGCCGTTTTTCGAATGAATGAGCAATTGCATATTTGGAATGGTTGGATTGTCGGCGTACGAAGAATTGAGCGTAACTTTTGCACATGGTGTCCGTTTTGGGCACATAAGTACTTTTTGAAAATGTAGCGACCGTTTTGGATTGAACTCACCCCTTCGTCGTGACGTACGAGGGATTTTGGCCATTCTTGGAAAGAATGAGCGCTTGTATACTTAGAACGCTTGGAGAGTCGACGGACGAAGAATTGAGCGTAACTTTTGCACACGATGTCCGTTTTGGGCCCATAAGAACATTTGGGAAATGTAGCGATCGTTTTGGATTGAACTCACCACTTCGTCATTACATATGAGGCATTTTGGCCATTTTTCGAAAGAATGAGCACTTACATATTCGGAACGCTTGGATTGTCGACGTACGAAGAATTGAGCGTAACTTTTGCACACGGTGTCCGTTTTGGGCCCATAAGTACTTTTTGGAAATGTAGCGACCGTTTTGGATTGAACTCATCACTTCGTCGTGACATACGAGGGATTTCGGCCATTCTTCGAAAGAATGAGCGTTTGTATACTTAGAACGCTTGGAGAGTCGGCAGACGAAGAATTGAGCGTAACTTTTGCACACGGTGTCCGCTTTGGGCCCATAAGAACATTTTTAGAAATGTAGCGACCGTTTTGGATTGAACTCACCACTTCGTCGTGACATATGAGGCATTTCGGCTATTTTTCGAAAGAATGAGCACTTGCATTTTTGGAACGCTTGGATTGTCGAAGTACGAAGGATGGAGCGTAACTTTTGCACACAGTGTCCGTTTTGGGCCCATCAGTACTTTTTGGAAATGTAGCGACCGTTTTGGATTAAATTAACAACTTCGTTGTGATGTACAAGGGATTTTGGCAATTTTTCGAAAGAATGAGCGCTTGAATACTTAGAATGCTTGGAGAGTCGGCGGACGAAGAAGTGAGAGTAACTTTTGCACACGGTGTCCGTTTTGGTCCCATAAGTACTTTTTGGAAATGTAGCGACCATTTTGGATTGAACTCACAACTTCGTCGTGATGTATGAGGGATTTTGGCCATTCTTCTAAAGAATGAGCGCTTGTATACATAGAACGCTTGGAGAGTCGGCGGATGAAGAATTGAGCGTAACTTTTACACACGATGTCCGCTTTGGGCCCATAAGAACATTTTGGAAGTGTAGAGACCGTTTTAGATTGAACTCACAACTTCGTCGTGACGTATGAGGCATTTCAGCCATTTTTCAAAAGAATGAGCAATTGCATATTTGGAATGCTTAGATTGTCGGCGTACGAAGAATTGAGCGTAACTTTTGTACACGGTGTCGGTTTTGGGCCCATATGTACTTTTTGGAAATGTAGTGACCATTTTGGATTGAATTCACAACTCCGTCGTGACGTACGAGGGATTTTGGCCATTCTTCGAAGGAATGAGCGCTTGTATACTTAGAACGCTTGGAGAGTCGGCGGACGAAGAATTGAGCGTAACTTTTGGACACGGTGTCCGCTCTGGGCCCATAAGAACATTTTCTAAATGTACCGACCGTTTTGGATTGAACTCACCACTTCATCATGACGTATGAGGCATTTCGGCCATTTTTTGAAAGAATGAGATCTTGCATATTTGGAACGCTTGGATTGTCGGCGTACGAAGAATTGAGCATAACTTTTGCACACAGTGTCCGTTTTGGGCCCATAAGTAGTTTTTGGAAATTTAGTGACCATTTTGGATTGAACTCACCACTTCGTCATGACGTACGAGGGATTTTGGCCATTCCTCGAAAGAATGAGCGCTTGTATACTTAGAACGCTTGGAGAGTCGGCGGACGAAGAATTGAGCGTAAGTTTTGCACACGGTGTCCGCTTTGGGCCCATAAGAACTTTTTGGAAATGTAGCAACCATTTTGGATTGAACTCACCACTTCATCGTGACGTACGAGGGATTTTGGCCATTTTTCGAAAGAATGAGCAATTGCATGTTTGGAATGCTTGGATTGTCGGCGTACGAAGAATTGAGCGTAACTTTTGCACACGGTGTCCGTTTTGGGCACATAAGTACTTTTTGGAAATGTAGTGATCGTTTTGGATTGAACTCACAACTCCATCGTGACGTACGAGGGATTTTGGCCATTCTTCGATAGAATGAGCGCTTGTATACTTAGAACGCTTGGAGAGTCGGCGGACGAAGAATTGAGGGTAACTTTTGCACAAGGTGTCCGCTTTGGGCCTATAAGAACTTTTTGAAAATGTAGCGACTGTTTTGGATTGATCTCACCACTTCATCGTGACGTATGTGGGATTTCGACCATTTTTCGAAAGAATGACAATTGCATATTTGGAACGCTTGGATTGTCGACGTACGAAGAATTGAGAGTAACTTTTGCACACGGTGTCCGTTTTGGGCTCATAAGTAGTTTTTGGAAATGTAGCAACCGTTTTGGATTGAACTCACCACTTCATCGTGACGTACGAGGAATTTTGGCCATTCTTCGAAAGGATGACCGCTTGTATACTTAGAACGCTTGGAGAGTCGACGGACGAAGAATTGAGTGTAACTTTTGCACACGTTGTCCGCTTTGGGCCCATAAGAACTTTTTGGAAATGTAGCGACCGTTTTGGATTGAACTCACCACTTCGTCATGACGTATGAGGGATTTTGGCCATTTTTCGAAAGAATGAGTAGTTGCATATTTGGAATGCTTGGATTGTCGGCGTACGAAGAGTTGAGCGTAACTTTTGCACACGGTGTCCGTTTTGGGCCCATAAGTACTTTTTGGAAATGTAGCGACCGTTTTGGATTGGACTCACCACTCCGTCGTGACGTACGAGGGATTTTGGCCATTCTTCGAAAGAATGAGCGCTTGTATACTTAAAACGCTTGGAGAGTCGGGGGACGATGAATTGAGCGCAACTTTTGCACACGGTGTCCGCTTTGGGCCTATAAGAATATTTTGGAAATGTAGCGACCATTCTGGATTGAACTCACCACTTCGTCGTGACGTATGAGGCATTTCGGCCATTTTTCGAAAGAATGAGCACTTGCATATTTGGAACGTTGGGATTGTCGGCGTACGAAGAGTTGAGCCTAACTTTTGCACACGGTGTCCGTTTTGGGCCTATATGTAGTTTTTGGAAATGTAGCGACCGTTTTGGATTGAACTCAAAACTCCGTCGTGACGTACGAGGGATTTTGGCAATTCTTCGAAAGAATGAGCGCTTGTATACTTAGAACGCTTGGAGAGTCGACGGGCGAAGAATTGAGCATAACTTTTGCACACGGTGTCCGCTTTGGGCCCATAAGACCATTTTGGAAATGTAGCGACCGTTTTGGATTGAACTCACCACTTCTTCGTGACGTATGAAGGATTTCGGCCATTTTTCGAAAGAATGAGCACTTGCATATTTGGAACGCTTAGATTGTCGATGTACGAAGAATTGAGCGTAACGTTTGCACACGGTGTCCGTTTTGGGCCCATAAGTACTTTTTGGAAATGTAGCGACCGTTTTGGATTGAACTCACAACTTCGTTGTGACGTACGAGGGATTTTGACCATTCTTCGAAAGAATGAGCACTTGTATGCTTAGAACGCTTGGAGAGTTGGCGGACGAAGCATTGAGCGTAACTTTTGCACACGGTGTCCGCTTTGGGCCCATAAGAACATTTTGGAAATATAGCGACCGTTTTGGATTGAACTCACCACTTCATCATGACGTACGAGGCATTTTGGCCATTTTTCGAAAGAATGAGCACTTGCATATTTGGAACGCTTAGATTGTCGACGTACGAAGAATTTAGCATAACTTTTGCACACGGTGTCCGTTTTGGGGCCATAAGTACTTTTTGGAAATGTAGCGACCGTTTTGGATTGAACTCACAAATCCATTGTGACGTACGAGGGATTTTGGCCATTCTTCGAAAGAATGAGCACTTGTATACTTAGGACGCTTGGAGAGTCGGCGGACGAAGAATTGAGCGTAACTTTTGCACACGGTGTCCGTTTTGGGCCCATAAGTACTTTTTGGAAATGTAGCGATCGTTTTGGATTGAACTCACCACTCCGTCGTGACGTACGAGGGATTTTGGCCATTCTTCGAAAGAATGAGCGCTTGTTTACTTAGAACGCTTGGAGAGTCGACGGACGAAGAATTGAGCGTAAATTTTGCACAAGTTGTCCGCTTTGGGCCCTTAAGAACTTTTTAGAAATGTAGCGATCGTTTTGGATTGAACTCACCACTTCGTCGTAAGTATGAGGGATTTCGGCCATTTTTCGAAAGAATGAGCAATTGCATATTTGGAATGCTTGGATTGTCGGCGTACGAAGAGTTGAGCGTAACTTTTGCACACGGTGTCCATTTTGGGCCCATAAGTACTTTTTGGAAATGTAGCGACCGTTTTGGATTGAACTCACCACTCCGTCGTGACGTACGAGGGATTTTGGCCATTCTTCGAAAGAATGAGCGCTTGTATACTTAAAACGATTGGAGAGTCGAGGGACGATGAATTGAGCGTAATTTTTGCACACGGTGTCCGCTTTGGGCCTATAAGAATATTTTGGAAATGTAGCGACCATTCTGGATTGAACTCACCACTTCGTCGTGACGTACGAGGCATTTCGGCCATTTTTCGAAAGAATGAGCACTTGCATATTTGGAACGCTGGGATTGTCGGCGTACGAAGAGTTGAGCCTAACTTTTGCACACGGTGTCCGTTTTGGGCCTATATGTACTTTTTGGAAATGTAGCGACCGTTTTGGATTGAACTCAAAACTCCGTCGTGACGTACGAGGGATTTTGGCAATTCTTCGAAAGAATGAGCGCTTGTATACTTAGAACGCTTGGAGAGTCGGCGGACGACGAATTGAGCGTAACTTTTGCACACTGTGTCCGCTTTGGGCCCATAAGAACATTTTGGAAATGTAGCGACCGTTTTCGATTGAACTCACCACTTCGTCGTGACGTATGAGGCATTTCGGCCATTTTTCGAAAGAATGAGCACTTGCATATTTGGAACGCTTGGATTGTCGGTGTACGAAGAATTGAGCGTAACTTTTGCACACGGTGTCCGTTTTGGGCCTATAAGTACTTTTTGGAAATGTAGCGACCGTTTTGGATTGAACTCACAACTTCGTTGTGACGTACGAGGGATTTTGACCATTCTTCGAAAGAATGAGCGCTTGTATGCTTAGAACGCTTGGAGAGTTGGCGGACGAAGAATTGAGCGTAACTTTTGCACACGGTGTTCGCTTTGGGCCCATAAGAACATTTTGGAAATATAGCGACCGTTTTGGATTGAACTCACCACTTCATCGTGACGTACGAGGCATTCTGGCCATTTTTCGAAAGAATGAGCACTTGCATATTTGGAACGCTTAGATTGTCGGCGTACGAAGAATTTAGCATAACTTTTGCACACGGTGTCCGTTTTGGGGCCATAAGTACTTTTTGGAAATGTAGCGACCGTTTTGGATTGAACTCACACCTCCATCGTGACGTACGAGGGATTTTGGCCATTCTTCGAAAGAATGAGCGCTTGTATACTTAGGACGCTTGGAGAGTCGGCGGACGATGAATTGAGCGTAACTTTTGCACACGATGTCCGCTTTGGGCCCATACGAACATTTTGGAAATGTACCGACCGTTTTGGATTGAACTCACCACTTCGTCGTGACGCATGAGGCATTTTGGCCATTTTTCGAAAGAATGAGCACTTACATACTTGGAACGCTTGGATTGTCGGCGTACGAAGAATTGAGCGTAATTTTTGCACATGGTATCCATTTTGGGCCCATAAGTACTTTTTGGAAATGTAGCGACCTTTTTGATTGAACTCACAACTTTATCGTGACGTACGAGGGATTTTGGCCATTCTTCGTTAGAATCAGCGCTTGTATACTTAGAACGCTTGGATTGTCGGCGTACGAAGAATTGAGTGTAACTTTTGCACACGTTGTCCGTTTTGGGCCCATATGTACTTTTTGGAAATGTAGCGACCGTTTTGGATTGAACTCACAACTCCATCGTGACGTACGAGGGATTTTGGCCATTCTTCGAAAGAATGAGCGCTTGTATACATAGAACACTTGGAGAGTCGGCGGACGATGAATTGAGCATAACTTTTGCACACGGTGTCTGCTTTGGGCCCATAAGAACATTTTGGAAATGTAGCGACCGTTTTGGATTGAACTCACCACGTCGTCGTGACGTATGAGGCATTTCGGCCATTTTTTGGAAGAATGAGTACTTGCATATTTGGAACGCTTGGATTGTCGGCGTACGAAGAATTGAGCGTAACTTTTGCACACGGTGTCCGTTTTGGGCCCATAAGTACTTTTTGGAAATGTAGCGACCGTTTTGGTTTGAACTCACAACTTCATCGTAACGTACGAGGGATTTTGGCCATTCTACGAAGGAATGAGCGCGTATACTTAGAACGCTTGGAGACTCGGCGAACGAAGAATTGAGCGTAACTTTTGCACACGGTGTCTGCTTTGGGCCCATAAGAACATTTTGGAAATGTAGCGACCATTTTGGCTTGAACTCACCACTTCATCGTGACGTACGAGGCATTTCGGCCATTTTTCAGAAGAATGAGTACTTGCATAGTTGGAACTCTTGGATTGTCGGCGTACGAAGAATTGAGCATAACTTTTGCACACGGTGTCCGTTTTGGGCCCATAAGTGCTTTTTGGAAATGTAGCGACCGTTTTGGATTGAACTCACAACTTCATCGTAACGTTCGAGGGATTTTGGCCATTATTTGAAGGAATGAGCGCTTGTATACTTAGAACTCTTGGAGAGTCGGCGGACGAAGAATTGAGCGTAACTTTTGCACACGGTGCCCGCTTTGGGCCCATAAGAACATTTTGGAAATGTAGCGATCGTTTTGGATTGAACACACCACTTCGTCGTGGCGTACGAGGCATTTCGCCCATTTTTCGAAAGAATGAGCAATTACATATTTGGAACGCTTGGATTGTCGACGTTCGAAGAATTGAGCGTAACTTTTGCACACGGTGTCCATTTTGGGCCCATAAGTACTTTTTGGAAATGTAGCGACCGTTTTGGATTGAACTCACAACTTCATCCTGACGTATGAGGCATTTCGCCCATTTTTCGAAAGAATGAGCAATTACATATTTGGAACGCTTGGATTGTCGGCATACGAAGAATTGAGTGTAACTTTTGCACACGGTGTCCATTTTGGGCCCATAAGTACTTTTTGGAAATGTAGCGACCGTTTTGGATTGAACTCACCACTTCATCGTGACGGATGAGGCATTTCGGCCATTTTTCGAAAGAATGAGCACTTGCATATTTGGAACGCTCGGATTGTCGGCGTACGAAGAATTTAGCGTAACTTTTGCACACGGTGTTCGTTTTGGGCCCATAAGTACTTTTTGGAAAAGTAGCGACCGTTTTGGATTGAACTCACAACTTCATCGTAACGTATGAGGGATTTTGGCCATTCTTCGAGGAATGACCGCCTGTATACTTAGAACGCTCGGAGAGTCGGCGGACGAAAAATTGAGCGTAACTTTTGCACACGGTGTCCGCTTTGGGCCCATAAGAACATTTTGGAAATGTAGCGACCGTTTTGGATTGAACACACCACTTCGTCGTGACGGACTAGGCATTTCGGCCATTTTTCGAAAGATTGAGCATATGCATATTTGGAACGCTTGGATTGTCGGCGTACGAAGAATTGAGCATAACTTTTGCACACGGTGTCCATTTTAGGCCCAAAAGTACTTTTTGAAAATGTAGCGACTGTTTTGGATTGAACTCACAACTCCGTCGTGACGTACGAGGGATTTTGGCTATTCTTTGAAAGAGTGAGTGCTTGTATACTTAGAACGCTTGGAGAGTCGGCGGACGATGAATTGAGCGTAACTTTTGCACACGGTGTCCGCTTTGGGCCCATAAGAATATTTTGGAAATGTAGCGACCATTTTGGATTGAACTCACCACTTCGTCGTGACATACGAGGTATTTCGCCCATTTTTTGAAAGAATGAGCACTTGCATATTTGGAACGCTTGGACTGTCGGCGTACGAAGAATTGAGCGTAAGTTTTGTACACGGTGTCTGTTTTGGGCCTATAAGTACTTTTTGGAAATGTAGCGATCGTTTTGGATTGAACTCACAAACCTGTCATGACGTACGAGGGATTTTGGCCATTCTTCGACTTGTATACTTAGAACGCTTAGAGAGTCGGTGGACGATGAATTGAGCGTAACTTTTGCACACGGTGTCCGCTTTGGGCCCATAAGAACATTTTGGTAATGTAGCGACCATTTTTGATTGAACACACCACTTCGTCGTGACGTACGAGGCATTTCGGCCATTTTTTGAAAGAATGAGCAATTACATATTTGGAACACTTGGATTGTCGGCGTACGAAAAATTAAGCGTAACTTTTGCACACGGTGTCCGTTTTGGGCCCATAAGTACTTTTTGAAAATGTAGCGACCGTTTAGGATTGAACTCACAACTCCGTCATGATGTACGAGGGATTTTGCCATTCTTCGAAGGAATGAGCACTTGTATACTTAGAATGCTTAGAGAGTCGGCGGACGATGAATTGAGCGTAACTTTTGCACACGGTGTCCGCTTTGGGCCCATAAATACATTTTCGAAATGTAGCGACCATTTTGGATTGAACTCACCACATCGACGTGACGTACGAGGCATTTCAGCCATTTTTTGAAAGAATTAGCACTTGCATAGTTGGAATGCTTGGACTGTCGGCTTACGAAGAATTGAGCGTAAGTTTTGCACACGGTGTCCATTTTGGGCGTAAAAGTACTTTTTGGAAATGTAGCGACCGTTTTGGATTGAACTCACAACTTTGTGGTGACGTACGAGGGATTTTGGCCATTCTTCGAAAGAATGAGCGCTTGTATACTTAGAACGCTTGGAGAGTCGGCGGACGATGAATTGAGCATAACTTTCGCACACGATGTCCGCTTTGGGCCCATAAGAACATTTTGGAATTAAAGCGACCATTTTGGATTGAACTCACCACTTCGTTGTGACGTCTGAGGCATTTTGGCCATTTTTCGAAAGAATGAGCACTTGCATAGTTGGAACGCTTGGATTGTCAGCGTACGAAGAATTGAGCGTAACTTTTACACACGGTGTCCATTTTGGGCCCATAAGTACTTTTTGGAAATGTAGCGACCGTTTTGGATTGAACTCACCTCTCCATCGTGATGTAAGAGGGATTTTGGCCATTCGTCGAAAGAATGAACGCTTGTATACTTAGAACGCTTGGAGAGTCGGCGGACAAAGAATTGAGCGTAACTTTTGCACACGGTGTCCGCTTTGGGCCCATAAGAACATTTTGGAATTGTAGCGACCGTTTTGGATTGAACTCACCACTTCATTGTGACGTATGAGGCATTTCGGCCATTTTTCGAAAGAATGAGGACTTGCATATTTGGAACGCTTGGATTGTCGGCGTACGAATAATTGAGCGTAACTTTTGCACACGCTGTCCGTTTTGGGCCCATAAGTACTTTTTGGAAATGTAGCGACCGTTTTGGATTGAACTCACCCCTTCGTCGTGACGTACGAGGGATTTTGGCCATTCTTCAAAAGAATTAGCGCTTGTATACTTAGAACGCTTGGAGAGTCGGCGGACGATGAATTAAGCGTAACTTTTGCACACGGTACCCGCTTTGGGCGCATAAAAACATTTTCGAAATGTAGGGACCTTTTGGATTTAACTCACCACTTCGTCGTGACGTACGAGGCATTTCGGCCATTTTTTGAAAGAATGAGCACTTGCATATTTGGAACGCTTGGATAGTCGGCGTACGAAGAATTGAGCGTAAGTTTTGCACACGGTGTCCGTTTTTGGCCTATAAGTACTTTTTGGAGATGTAGCGACCGATTTGGATTGAACACACAACTTCGTTGTGACGTATGAGGGATTTTGTCCATTCTTCAAAAGAATGAGCGCTTGTACACTTAGAACGCTTGGAGAGTCGGGGGACGAAGAATTGAGCGTAACTTTTGCACACGGTGTTCGCTTTGGGCCCATAAGAACTTTTTGAAAATGTAGCGACCGTTTTGGATTGAACTCACCACTTCATCGTGACGTATTAGGCATTTCGGCCATTTTTCGAAAGAATGAGCACTTGCATATTTGGAACGCTTGGATTGTCGACATACGAAGAATTGAGCGTAACTTTTGCACACGGTGTCCGTTTTGGGCCCATAAGTACTTTTTGGAAATGAAGCGACCGTTTTGGATTGAACTCACAACTCTGTCGTGACGTACGAGGGATTTTGGCCATTCTTCAAAAGAATCAGCGCTTGTATACTTAAAACGCTTGGAGAGTCGGTGGACGATGAATTGAGCGTAATTTTTGCACACGTTGTCCGCTTTGGGCCCACAAGAACATTTTGGAAATGTAGCAACCGTTTTGGATTGAACTCACCACTTCGTCGTGACGAATGAGGCATTTCGGCCATTTTTCAAAAGAATGAGCACTTGCATATTTGGAACGCTTGGATTGTCGATGTACGAAGAATTGAGCGTAACTTTTGCACACGGTGTCCGTTTTGGGCCCATAAGTACTTTTTGGAAATGTAGCGACCGTTTTGGATTGAACTCACCACTCCATCGTGACGTAAGAGGGATTTTGGGCATTCATCGAAAGAATGAACGCATGTATACTTAGAACGCTTGGAGAGTCGACGGACAAAGAATTGAGCGTAACTTTTGCACACGGTGTCCGCTTTGGGCCCATAAGAACATTTTAGAAATGCAGGGACCATTTTGGATTGAACTCACCACTTCGTCGTGACGTATGAGGCATTTCGGCCATTTTTCGAAAGAATGAGCACTTGCATATTTGGAACGCTTGGATTGTCGGCGTACGAAGAATTGAGCGTAACTTTTGCACACGGTGTCCGTTTTGGGCCATAAGTACTTTTTGGAAATGTAGCGACCGTTTTGGATTGAACTCACCACTTCTTCGTGATGTATGAGGGATGTTGGCCATTCTTTGAAAGAATTAGTGCTTGTATACTTAGAACGCTTGGAGAGTCGGCGGACGATTAATTGAGCGTAACTTTTACACACGGTGTCCGCTTTGGGCTCATAAAAACATTTTGGAAAATTAGGGACCGTTTTGGATTTAACTCACCACTTCGTCGTGACGTATGAGGCATTTCGGCCATTTTTCAAAAGAATGAGCACTTGCATATTTAAAACGCTTAGATTGTCAGAGTACGAAGAATTGAGCATAACTTTTGCACACGGTGTCCGTTTTGGGCCCATAAGTACTTTTTGGAAATGTAGCGACCATTTTGGATTGAACTCACCGCTTCGTCGTGAAGTACGAGGGAGTTTGGCCATTCTTCGAAAGAATGAGCCCTTGCATACTTAGAACGCTTGGAGAGTCGACGGACGAAGAATTGAGCGTAACTTTTGCACACGATGTCCGCTTTGGGCCCAAAAGGACATTTTGGAAATGTAGAGACCGTTTTGGATTGAACTCACAACTTCGTCGTGACGTACGAGGGATTTTGGCTATTCGTCGAACGAATGAGGGCTTGTATACTTAGAACGCTTAGACAGTCGGCGGACGATGAATTGAGCGTAACTTTTGCACACGGTGTCCGCTTTGGGCCCATAAGAACATTTTGGAAATGTAGGGACAGTTTTGGATTGAACTCACCACTTCGTCGAGTCGAATGAGGCATTTCGGCCATTTTTCGAAAGAATGAGCACTTGCATATTTGGAACGCTTGGATTGTCGGCGTACGAAGAATTGAGCGTAACTTTTGCACAAGGTGTCCGTTTTGGGCCCATAAGTACTTTTTGGAAATGTAGCGACCATTTTCGATTGAACTAACTACTCCATCGTGACGTACGAGGGATTTTGGCCATTCTTCGAAAGAATGAGCGCTTCTATACTTAGAACGCTTGGAGAGTTGACAGACGAAGAATTGAGCATAACTTTTGCACAAGGCGTCCGCTTTGGGCCCATAAGAACATTTTGGAAATGTAACGACCGTTTTGGATTGAACTCACCACTTTGTCGTGACATATGAGGTATTTCGGCCATTTTTCGAAAGAATGGGGTTGGAACGCTTGGATTGTCGGCGTACGAAGAATTGAGCGTAACTTTTACACACGGTGTCCGTTTTGGGCCCATTAGTACTTTTTGGAAATGTAGGGACCGTTTTGGATTTAACTCACCACTTCGTCGTGACATACGAGGCATTTCGGCCATTTTTTGAAAGAATGGGCGATTGCATATTTGGAAGCTTGGATTGTCGGCGTACGAAGAATTGAGCGTAAGTTTTGCACACGGTGTCCGTTTTGGGCCCATAAGTACTTTTTGGAAATGTAGCGACCGTTCTGGATTGAACTCACAACATCGTCGTGAAGTATGAGGGATTTTGGCCATTCTTCGAAAGAACGAGCACTTGTATACTTAGAACGCTTGGAGAGTCAACGGAGGAAGAATTGAGCGTAACTTTTGCACACGGTGTCCGCTTTGGGCCCATAAGAATATTTTGGAAATGTAGCGACCGTTTTGGATTGATCTCACCACTTCGTCGTGACGTATGAGGTATTTCGTCCATTTTTCGAAAGAATGAGCACTTGCATATTTGGAATGCTTGGATTGTCGGCGTACGAAGAATTGAGCGTAAGTTTCGCACACGGTGTCCGTTTTGGGCCCATAAGTACTTTTTGGAAATGTAGCTTCCATTTTGGATTGAACTCACTACTCCGTTGTGACGTACGAGGGATTTTGGCCTTTCGTCGAAAGAATGAGTGCTTGTATACTTAGAACGCTTGGAGAGTCGGCGGACGATGAATTGAGCGTAACTTTTGCGCACGGTGTCCGCTTTGGGCTCATAAAAACATTTTGGAAATGTAGGGAACGTTTTGGATTTAACTCACCACTTCGTCGTGACGTTTGAGGCATTTCGGCCATTTTTCAAAAGAATGAGCACTTGCATATTTCGAACGCTTGGATTGTCAGCGTACGAAGAATTGAGCGTAACTTTTGCACACGGTGTCCGTTTTGGGCCCATAAGTACTTTTTGGAAATGTAGCGACCGTTTTAGATTGAACTAACAACTTCGTCGTGACGTACGAGGGATTTTGGCCATTCGTCGAACGAATGAGGGCATGTATACTTAGAACGCTTGGAGAGTCGGCGGACGATGAATTGAGCGTAACTTTTACACACGGTGTCCAATTTGGGCCCATAAGAACATTTTGGGAATGTAGCGACCGTTTTGGATTGATCTCACCATTTCGTCGTGACGTATGAGGCATTTCGGCCATTTTTCGAAAGAATGAGCACTTGCATATTTGGAACGCTTGGATTGTCGACGTACGAAGAATTGAGCGTAACTTTTGCACACGGTGTCCGTTTTGGGCCCAAAAGTTCATTTTGGAAATGTAGCGACCGTTTTGGATTGAACTCACAACTCCGTCATGACGTACGAGGGATTTTGGCCATTCTTCGAAAGAATGAGCGCTTGTATACTTAGAACGCTTGGGGAGTCGGCAGACGATGAATTGAGCGTAACTTTTGCCCATGGTGTCCGCTTTGGGCCCATAAGAACATTTTGGAATTGTAGCGACCATTTTGGATTGAACTCACCACTTCGTCATGACGTATGAGGCATTTCGGCCATTTTTCAAAAGAATGAGCACTTACATATTTGGAACGCTTGGATTGTTCGCGTACAAAGAATTTAGCGTAACTTTTGCACACGGTGTCCGTTTTGGGCCCATAAGTACTTTTTGGAAATGTAGCGACCGTTTTGGATTGAACTCACAACATCGTCGTGAAGTACGAGGGATTTTGGCCATTCTTCGAAAGAATGAGCGCTTGTATACTTAGAACGCTTGGAGAGTCGACGGACGATGAATTGAGCGTAACTTTTGCACATGGTGTCCGCTTTGGGCCCATAAGAACATTTTGGAAATGTAGCGACCATTTTGGATTGATCTCACCACTTCGTCATGACGTATGAAGCATTTCGGTCATTTTTCGAAAAAATGAGCACTTGTATATTTGGAATGCTTGGATTGTCGACGTACGAAGAATTGAGTGTAACTTTTGCACACGGTATCCGTTTTGGGCCCATAAGTACTTTTTGGAAATGAAGCCACCGTTTTGGATTGAACTCACCACTTCGTCGTGACGTACGAGGGATTTTGGCCATTCGTCGAACGAATGAGGGCTTGTATACTTAGAACGCTTGGAGAGTCGATGGACGAACAATTGAGCGTAACTTTTGCAAACGGTGTCCGCTTTGGGCCCATAAGAACATTTTGGAAATGTAGCGACCGTTTTGGATTGATCTCACCACTTCGTCGTGACGTATGAGGCATTTCGGCCATTTTTCGAAAGAATGAGCACTTGCATATTTGGAACGCTTGGATTGTCGACGTACGAAGAATTGAGCGTAACTTTTGCACACGGTGTCCATTTTGGGCCCATAAGTACTTTTTGGAAAGGTAGCGACCGTTTTGGATTGAACTCACAACTCCGTCGTGACGTACGAGGGATTTTGGCCATTCTTCGAAAGAATGAGCGCTTGTATACTTAGAACGCTTGGAGAGTCGGCGGACGATGAATTGAGCGTAACTTTTGCCCACTGTGTCCGCTTTGGGCCCATAAGAACATTTTGGAATTGTAGCGACCATTTTGGATTGAACTCAACACTTCGTCGTGACGTATGAGGCATTTCGGCCATTTTTTGAAAGAATGAGCACTTGCATATTTGGAATGCTTGGATTGTCGACGTACGAAGAATTGAGCGTAACTTTTGCACACGGAGTCCGTTTTGGGCCCATAAGTACTTTTTGGAAATGTAGCGACCATTTTGGATTGAACTCACAACTCCATCGTGACGTACGAGGGATTTTGGCCATTCTTCAAATGAATGAGCGCTTGTATACTTAGAACGCTTGGAGAGTTGGCGGACTATGAATTGAGCGTAACTTTTGCACACGGTGTCTGCTTTTGGCCCATAAGAACATTTTGGAAATGTAGCAACCGTTTTGGATTGAACTCACCACTTTGTCATGACATATGAGGCATTTCGGCCATTTTTCGAAAGAATGGGCGATTGCATATTTGGAATGCTTGGATTGTCGGCGTACGAAGAATTGAGCGTAACTTTTGCACACGGTGTCCGTTTTGGGCCCATAAGTACTTTTTTGAAATGTAACGACCGTTTTGGATAGAACTCACAACTCCGTAGTGACGAAAGAGGGATTTTGGTCATTCTTCGAAAGAATGAGCGCTTGTATACTTAGAACACTTGGAGAGTCGACGGAGGAAGAATTGAGCGCAACTTTTGCACACGGTGTCCGCTTTGGGCCCATAAGAATATTTTGGAAATGTAGCGACCGTTTTGGATTGAACTCACCACTTCGTCGTGACGTATGAGGCATTTCGGCCATTTTTCGAAAGAATGAGCACTTGCATATTTGGAACGCTTGGATTGGCGACGTACGAAGAATTGAGCGTAACTTTTGCACACGGTGTCCGTTTTGGGCCCATAAGTACTTTTTGGAAATGTAGCGACCATTTTGGATTGAACTCACTACTTCGTCGTGACGTACGAGGGATTTTGGCCATTCTTCGAAAGAATGAGCGCTTGTATACTTAGAACGCTTGGAGAGTTGGCGGACGATGAATTGAGTGTAACTTTTACACACGGTGTCCGCTTTGGGCCCTTAAGAACATTTTGGAAATGTAGCGACCGTTTTGGATTGAACTCACCCCTTTGTCGTGACGTATGAGGTATTTCGGCCATTTTTTGAAAGAATGGGCGATTGCATATTTGGAACGCTTGGATTGTCGACGTACGAAGAATTGAGTGTAACTTTTGCACACGGTATCCGTTTTGGGCCCATAAGTACTTTTTGGAAATGTAGCCACCATTTTGGATTGAACTCACCACTTCATCGTGACGTACGAGGGATTTTGGCCATTCGTCGAACGAATGAGGGCTTGTATACTCAGAACGCTCGGAGAGTCGACGGACGAACAATTGAGCGTAACTTTTGCAAACGATGTCCGCTTTGGGCCCATAAGAACATTTTGGAAATGTAGCGACCATTTTGGATTGATCTAACCACTTCGTCATGACGTATGAGGCATTTCGGCCATTTTTCGAAAGAATGAGCACTTGCATATTTGGAACGCTTGGATTGTCGGCGTACGAAGAATTGAGCGCAACCTTTGCACACGGTTTCCGTTTTGGGCCCATAAGTACTTTTCGGATATGTAGCGACCGTTTTGGATTGAACTCACAACATCGTCATGAAGTACGAGGGATTTTTGCCATTCTTCGAAAGAATGAGCGCTTGTATACTTAGAACGCTTGGAGAGTCGACGGAAGATGAATTCAGCGTAACTTTTGCACACGGTGTCCTCTTTGGGCCCATAAGAACATTTTGGAAATGTAGCGACCATTTTGGATTGATCTCACCACTTCGTCGTGACGTATGAGGGATTTCGGCCATTTTTCGAAAGAATGAGCACTTGCATATTTGGAAGGCTTGGATTGTCGGCGTACGAAGAATTGAGCGCAACCGTTGCACACGGTGTCCATTTTGGGCCCATAAGTACTTTTTGGAAATGTAACGACCGTTTTGGATAGATCTCACCACTTCGTCGTGACGTATGAGGGATTTCGGCCATTTTTCGAAAGAATGAGCACTTGCATATTTGGAAGGCTTGGATTGTCGGCGTACGAAGAATTTAGCGTAACTTTTGCACACGGTGTCCGTTTTGGGCCCGTAAGAACATTTTGGAAATGTAACGACCGTTTTGGATAGATCTCACCACTTCGTCGTGACGTATGAGGTATTTCGGCCATTTTTCGAAAAAATGAGCACTTGCATATTTGGAAGGCTTGGATTGTCGGCGTACGAAGAATTGAGCGTAACTTTTGCACACGGTGTCCGTTTTGGGCCCATAAGTATTTTTTGGAATTGTAGCGACCGTTTTGGATCAAACTCACAACTCCGTTGTGACGTACGAGGCATTTTGGCTATTCGTCGGAAAAATGAGCGCTTGTATACTTAGAACGCTTGGAGAGTTGACGGATGATGAATTGAGCGTAACTTTTGCACACGTTGTCCTCTTTGGGCCCATAAGAACATTTTGGAAATGTAGCGACCATTTTGGATTGATCTCACCACTTCGTCGTGACGTATGAGGCATTTCGGCCATTTTTCGAAAGAATGCGCACCTGCATATTTGGAACGCTTGGATTGTCGGCGTACGAAGAATTGAGCGTAACTTTTGCACACGGTGTCCGTTTTGGGCCCGTAAGAACATTTTGGAAATGTAGCGACGATTTTGGATTGATCTCACCACTTCGTCGTGACGTATGAGGCATTTCGGCCATTTTTCGAAAGAATGAGCACTTGCATTTTTGGAACGCTTGGATTATCGGCGTACGAAGAATTGAGCGCAACCTTTGCACACGGTGTCCGTTTTGGGCCCATAAGTACTTTTCGGAAATTTAGCGACCGTTTTGGATTGAACTCACAACATTGTCGTGAAGTACGAGGGATTTTGGCCATTCTTCGAAAGAATGAGCGCTTGTATACTTAGAACGCTTGGAGAGTCGACGGACGATGAATTGAGCGTAATTTTTGCACACGGTGTCCGCTTTGGGCCGATAAGAAGATTTTGGAAATGTAGCGAACGTTTTGGATTGATCTAACCACTTCATCGTGAAGTATAAGGCATTTCGGCCATTTTTCGAAAGAATGAGCACTTGCATATTTGGAACGTTTAGACTGTCGACGTACGAAGAATTGAGTGTAACTTTTGGACACGGTGTCCGTTTTGGGCCCATATGTACTTTTTGGAAATGAAGCGACTGTTTTGGATTGAACTCACAACTCCGTCGTGACATAAGAGGGATTTTGGCCATTCTTCGAAAGAATTAGCGCTTGTATACTTAGAACGCTTGGAGAGTCGGCGGACACTGAATTTAGCGTACTTTTGGACACGGTGTCTGCTTTGGGGCCATAAGAACATTTTGGGAATGTGGCGACCGTTTTGGATTGAACACACCACTTTGTCGTGACGTATGAGGTATTTCGGCCATTTTTGGAAAGAACGAGCACTTGAATATTTGGAATGCTTGGATTGTCGGCACACGAAGAATTGAGCGTAACTTTTGCACACGGTGTCCGTTTTGGGCCCATAAGTACTTTTTGGAAATGTAGCAACCATTTTGGATTGAACTCACAACTCCATCGTGACGTACGAGGGATTTTGGCCATTCCTCGAAAGAATGAGCGCTTTTATACTTAGAACGCTTGGAGAGTTGGCGGACTATGAATTGAGCGTAACTTTTGCACACGGTGTCCGCTTTGGGCCCATAAGAACATTTTGGAAATGTAGCGACCATTTTGGATTGAACTCACCACTTTGTCGTGACGTATGAGGCATTTCGGCCATTTTTCGAAAGAATGGGCGATTGCATATTTGGAACGCTTGGATTGTCAGCGTACGAAGAATTGAGCATAACTTTTGCACATGGTGTTCGTTTTGGGCCCATAAGTACTTTTTTGACATGTAGCGTCCGTTTTGGATAGATCACACAACTCCGTCGTGACGTACGAGGGATTTTGGCCATTCTTCAAAAGAATTAGCGCTTGTATACTCAGAACGCTTGGAGAGTCGGCGGACGATGAATTGAGCGTAACTTCTGCCCACGGTGTCCGCTTTGGGGCCATAAGAACATTTTGGAATTGTAGCGACCGTTTTGGATTGAACTCACCACTTCGTCGTGACGTATGAGGCATTTTGGCCATTTTTTGAAAGAATGAGCACTTGCATATTTGGAACGCTTGGATTGTCAGCGTACGAAGAATTGAGCGTAACTTTTGCACACGGTGTCCGTTTTGGGCCCATAAATACTTTTTGGAAATGTAGTGACCGTTTTGGATTGAACTCACAACATCGTCGTGACGTACGAGGGATTTTAGCCATTCTTCGAAAGAATGAGCGCTTGTATAGTTAGAACGCTTGGAGAGTCGACGGACGACGAATTGAGCGTAACTTTTGTACAGGGTGTCCGCTTTGGGCCCATAAGAACATTTTGGAATTGTAGCGACCGTTTTGGATTGAACTGACCACTTCGTCATGATGTGCGAGGCATTTCGGCCATTTTTCGAAAGAATGAGCACTTGCATATTTGGAACGCTTGGATTGGCGACGTACGAAGAATTGAGCGTAACTTTTGTACACGGTGTCCGTTTTGGGCCCATAAGTACTTTTTGGAAATGTAGCGACCATTTTGGATTAAACTCACAACTCCATCGTGACGTACGAGGGATTTTGGCCATTCTTCGAAAGAATGAGAGCTTGTATGCTTAGAACGCTTGGAGAGTCGGCGGACGATGAATTGAGCGTAACCTTTCCACACGGTGTCCGCTTTTGGCCCATAAGAACATTTTGGAAATGTAGGGACCGTTTTGGATTGAACTCACTACTTTGTCGTGACGTAAGAGGAATTTCAGCCATTTTTCAAAAGAATGGGCGATTGCATATTTGGAACGCTTGGATTGTCGGCGTACGAAGAATTGAGCGTAACTTTTGCACACGGTGTCTGTTTTGGGCCCATAAGAACATTTTGGAAATGTAGCGACCATTTTGGATTGATCTCACCACTTCGTCGTGACGTATTAGGCATTTCGGCCATTTTTCGAAAGAATGAGCGCTTGCATATTTGGAATGCTTGGATTGGCGACGTACGAAGAATTTAGCGTAACTTTTACACACGGTGTCCGTTTTGGGCCCATAAGTACTTTTTGGAAATGTAGTGACCGTTTTGGATTGAACTCACAACTCCGTCGTGACGTACGAGGGATTTTGGCCATTCTTCGAAAGAATGAGCGCTTGTATACTTAGAACGCTTGGAGAGTCGACGGACGATGAATTGAGGGTAACTTTTGCACACGGTGTGCGCTTTGGGCCCATAAGAACATTTTGGAAATGTAGCGACCATTTTGGATTGATCTCACCACTTCGTCGTGACGTATGAGGCATTTCGGCCATTTTTCGAAAGAATGGGCACGTACATATTTGGAACGCTTGGATTGTCGGCGTACGAAGAATTGAGCGTAACTTTTGCACACGGTGTCCGTTTTGGGCCCATAAGTACTTTTTAGAAATATAGCGACCATTTTGGATTGAACTCACTAATCCATCGTGACGTACGAGGGAATTTTGGCAATTCTTCGAAAGAATGAGCGCTTGTATACTTAGAACGCTTGGAGAGTCGACGGATGATGAATTGAGCGTAACTTTTGCACACGGTGTCTTCTTTGGGCCCATAAGAACATTTTGGAAATGTAGCGACCATTTTGGATTGATCTCACCACTTCGTCGTGACGTATGAGGCATTTCGGCCATTTTTCGAAAGAATGAGCACTTGCATATTTGGAAGGCTTGGATTGTCGGCGGACGAAGAATTGAGCGTAACTTTTGCACACGGTGTCTTCTTTGGGCCCATAAGAACCTTTTGGAAATGTAGCGACCATTTTGGATTGATCTCACCACTTCGTCGTGACGTATGAGGCAGTTCGGCCATTTTTCGAAAGAATGAGCACTTGCATATTTGGAAGGCTTGGATTGTCGGCGTACGAAGAATTGAGCGTAACTTTTGCACACGGTGTCCGTTTTAGGCCCGTAAGAACATTTTGGAAATGTAACGACCGTTTTTGATTGATCTCACCACTTCGTCGTGACGTATGAGGCATTTCGGCCATTTTTCGAAAGAATGAGCACTTGAATATTTGGAAGGCTTGGATTGTCGGCGTACGAAGAATTGAGCGTAACTTTTGCACACGGTGTCCGTTTTGGGCCCATAAGTACTTTTTGGAATTGTAGCGACCGTTTTGGATCAAACTCACAACTCCGTCGTGACGTACGAGGGATTTTGGCTATTCGTCGAAAAAATGAGCGCTTGTATACTTAGAACGCTTGGAGAGTCGACGGATGATGAATTGAGCGTAACTTTTGCACACGGTGTCCTCTTTGGGCCCATAAGAACATTTTGGAAATGTAGCGACCATTTTGGATTGATCTCACAACTCCGTCGTGACGTATGAGGCATTTCGGCCATTTTTCGAAAGAATGAGCACCTGCATATTTGGAACGCTTGGATTGTCGGCGTACGAAGAATTGAGCGTAACTTTTGCACACGGTGTCCGTTTTGGGCCCGTAAGAACATTTTGGAAATGTAGCGACCGTTTTGGATTAAACTCACAACTCCGTCGTGACGTACGAGAGATTTTGGCTATTCGTCGAAAAAATGAGCGCTTGTATACTTAGAACGCTTGGAGAGTCGACGGATGATGAATTGAGCGTAACTTTTGCACACGGTGTCCTCTTTGGGCCCATAAGTACTTTTTGGAAATGTAGCGACCGTTTTGGATTAAACTCACAACTCCGTCGTGACGTACGAGGGATTTTGGCTATTCGTCGAAAAAATGAGCGCTTGTATACTTAGAACGCTTGGAGAGTCGACGGATGATGAATTGAGCGTAACTTTTGCACACGGTGTCCTCTTTGGGCCCATAAGAACATTTTGGAAATGTAGCGACCATTTTGGATTGATCTCACCACTTCGTCGTGACGCATGAGGCATTTCGGCCATTTTTCGAAAGAATGAGCACCTGCATATTTGGAACGCTTGGATTGTCGGCGTACGAAGAATTGAGCGTAACTTTTGCACACGGTTTTCGTTTTGGGCCCGTAAGAACATTTTGGAAATGTAGCGACCGTTTTGGATTGATCTCACCACTTCGTCGTGACGTATGAGGCATTTCAGCCATTTTTCGAAAGAATGAGCACTTGCATATTTGGAAGGCTTGGATTGTCGGCGTACGAAGAATTGAGCGTAACTTTTGCACACGGTTTTCGTTTTGGGCCCGTAAGAACATTTTGGAAATATAGCGACCGTTTTGGATTGATCTCACCCCTTCGTCGTGACGTATGAGGCATTTCAGCCATTTTTCGAAAGAATGAGCGCTTGCATATTTGGAATGCTTGGATTGGCGACGTACGAAGAATTTAGCGTAACTTTTGCACACGTGGAACGCTTGGATTGTCGGCGTACGAAGAATGGAGCATAACTTTTGCACACGGTTTTCGTTTTGGGCCCGTAAGAACATTTTGGAAATATAGCGACCGTTTTGGATTGATCTCACCCCTTCGTCGTGACGTATGAGGCATTTCAGCCATTTTTCGAAAGAATGAGCGCTTGCATATTTGGAATGCTTGGATTGGCGACGTACGAAGAATTTAGCGTAACTTTTGCACACGTGGAACGCTTGGATTGTCGGCGTACGAAGAATGGAGCATAACTTTTGCACACGGTTTTCGTTTTGGGCCCGTAAGAACATTTTGGAAATATAGCGACCGTTTTGGATTGAACTCACAACTCCGTCGTGACGTACGAGGGATTTTGGCCATTCTTCGAAAGAATGAGCGCTTGTATACTTAGAACGCTTGGCGAGTCGAAGGACGATGAATTGAGCGTAACTTTTGCACACGGTGTCCTCTTTGGGCCCATAAGAACATTTTGGAAATGTAGCGACCATTTTGGATTGAACTCACCACTTCGTCGTGACGTACGAGGGATTTTGGCCATTCTTCGAAAGAATGAGCGCTAGTATACTTAGAACGCTTGGCGAGTCGAAGGACGATGAATTGAGCGCAACTTTTGCACACGGTGTCCTCTTTGGGCCCATAAGAACATTTTAGAAATGTAGCGACCATTTTGGATTGATCTCACCACTTCGTCGGGACGTATGAGGCATTTCGACCATTTTTCGAAAGAATGAGCACCTGCATATTTGGAACGCTTGGATTGTCGGCGTACGAAGAATTGAGCGTAACTTTCGCACACGGTGTCCGTTTTGGGTCCATAAGTACTTTTTGGAAATGTAGTGACCGTTTTGGATTGAACTCACAACTCCGTCGTGACGTACGAGGGATTTTGGCCATTCTTCGAAAGAATGAGCGCTTGTATACTTAGAACGCTTGGAGAGTCGACGGATGATGAATTGAGCGTAACTTTTGCACACGGTGTCCTCTTTGGGCCCATAAGAACATTTTGGAAATATAGCGACCATTTTGGATTGATCTCACCACTTCGTCGTGACGTATGAGGCATTTCGACCATTTTTCGAAAGAATGAGCACCTGCATATTTGGAACGCTTGGATTGTCGGCGTACGAAGAATTGACCGTAACTTTTGCACACGGTGTCCGTTTTGGGCCCGTAAGAACATTTTGGAAATGTAGCGACCGTTTTGGATTGATCTCACCACTTAGTCGTGACGTATGAGGTATTTCGGCCATTTTTCGAAAGAATGAGCACTTGCATATCTGGAAGGCTTGGATTGTCGGCGTACGAAGAATTGAGCGTAACTTTTGCACACGGTGTCCGTTTTGGGCCCATAAGTACTTTTTGGAAATGTAGCGACCGTTTTGGATTAAACTCACAACTCCATCGTGACGTACGAGGGATTTTGGCTATTCGTCGAAAAAATGAGCGCTTGTATACTTAGAACGCTTGGAGAGTCGGCGGAGGATGAATTGAGCGTAACTTTCGCACACGGTGTCCGCTTTGGGCCCATAAAAACATTTTGGAAATGTAGGGACCGTTTTGGATTTAACTCACCACTTCGTCGTGACGTATGAGGCATTTCGGCCATTTTTTGAAAGAATGAGCACTTGCATATTTGGAATGCTTGGATTGGCGACGTACGAAGAATTGAGCGTAACTTTTACACACGGTGTCCGTTTTGGGCCCATAAGTACTTTTTGGAAATGTAGCGACCGTTTTGGATTGAACTCACAACTCCGTCACGACGTACGAGGGATTTCGGCCATTCTTCGAAAGAATGAGCGCTTGTATACTTAGAACGCTTGGAGAGTCGACGGACGATGAATTGAGCGTAACTTTTGCACACGGTGTGCGCTTTGGGCCCATAAGAACATTTTGGAAATGTAGCGACCACTTTGGATTGATCTCACCACTTCGTCGTGACGTATGAGGCATTTCGGCCATTTTTCGAAAGAATGGGCACTTGCATATTTGGAACGCTTGGATTGTCGGCGTACGAAGAATTGTGCGTAACTTTTGCACACGGTGTCCATTTTGGGCCCATAAGTACTTTTTGGAAATGTAGCGACCATTTTCGATTGAACTCACTACTCCATCGTGACGTATGAGGGATTTTGGTCATTCTTCGAAAGAATGAGCGCTTGTATACTTAGAACGCTTGGAGAGTCGACGGACGATGAATTGAGCGTAACTTTTGCACGCGGTGTCCGCTTTGGGCCCATAAGAACATTTTGGAAATGTAGCGACCCTTTTCGATTGATCTCACCACTTCGTCGTGACGTATGAGACATTTCGGCCATTTTTCGAAAGAATGGGCACTTGCATTTTTGGAACGCTTGGATTGTCGGCGAACGAAGAATTGAGCGTAACTTTTGCACACGGTGTCCGTTTTGGGCCCATAAGTACTTTTTGGAAATGTAGCGACCATTTTGTATTGAACTCACTACTCCATCATGACGTACGAGGGATTTTGGCCATTCTTCGAAAGAATGAGCGCTTGTATACTTAGAACGCTTGGAGAGTCGACGGACGATGAATTGAGCGTAACTTTTGCACGCGTTGTCCGCTTTGGGCCCATAAGAACATTTTGGAAATGTAGCGACCCTTTTGGATTGATTTCACCACTTCGTCGTGACGTATGAGACATTTCGGCCATTTTTCGAAAGAATGAGCACTTGCATATTTGGAACGCTTGGATTGTCAGCGTACGAAGAATTGAGCGTAACTTTTGCACACGGTGTCCATTTTGGGCCCATAAGTACTTTTTGGAAATGTAGCGATCATTTTGGATTGAACTCACAACTTCGTCGTGACGTACGAGGGATTTTGGCCATTCTTCGAAAGAATGAGCGCTTGTATACTTAGAACGCTTGGAGAGTCGACGGACGACGAATTGAGCGTAACTTTTGCACACGGTGTCCGCTTTTGGCCCATAAGAACATTTTGGAATTGTAGCGACCGTTTTGGATTGAACTGACCACTTCGTCATGACGTGCGAGGCATTTCGGCCATTTTTCGAAAGAATGACCACTTGCATATTTGGAACGCTTGGATTGGCGACGTACGAAGAATTGAGCGTAACTTTTGCACACGGTGTCCGTTTTGGGCCCAAAAGTACCTTTTGGAAATGTAGTGATCGTTTTGGATTGAACTCACAACTTCGTCGTGACGTACGAGGGATTTTGGCCATTCTTCAAAAGAATTAGTGCTAGTATACTTAGAACGCTTGGAGAGTCGACGGACGATGAATTGAGCGTAACTTTTGCACACGGTGTCCACTTTGGGCCCATAAGAACATTTTGGAAATGTAGCGACCATTTTGGATTGATCTCATCACTTCGTCGTGACGTTTGAGGCATTTCGGCCATTTTTCGAAAGAATGAGCACTTGCATATTTGGAACGCTTGGATTGTCGGCGTACGAAGAATTGAGCGTAACTTTTGCACACGGTGTCCGTTTTGGGCCCATAAGTACTTTTTGGAAACGTAGCGACCATTTTTGATTGAACTCACTACTCCATCGTGACGTATGAGGGATTTTGGCCATTCTTCGAAAGAATGAGCGCTTGTATACTTAGAACGCTTGGAGAGTTGGCGGACGATGAATTGAGCGTAACTTTTGCACACGGTGTCCGCTTTGGGCCCGTAAGAACATTTTGGAAATGTAGCGACCTTTTTGGATTGAGCTCACCACTTTGTCGTGACGTATGAGGCATTTTGTCCATTTTTCAAAGAATGGGTGATTGCATATTTGGAACGCTTGGATTGTCGACGTACGAAGAATTGAGCATAACTTTTGCACACGCTGTCCGTTTCGCGTCCATAAGTACTTTTTGGAAATGTAGCGACCGTTTTGGTTTGAACTCACAACATCGTCGTGAAGTACGAAGGATTTTAGCCGTTCTTCGAAAGAATGAGCGCTTGTATACTTAGAACGCTTGGAGAGTCGACGGAGGAAGAATTGAGCGTAACTTTTGCACACGGTGTCCGCTTCGGGCCCATAAGAATACTTTGGAAATGAAGCAACCGTTTTGGATTGAACTCACCACTTCGTCATGACGTATGAGGCATTTCGGCCATTTTTCGAAAGAATGAGCACTTGCATATTTGGAACGCTTGGATTGGCGACGTACAAAGAATTGAGCGTAACTTTTACACACGGTGTCCGTTTTGGGCCCATAAGTACTTTTTGGAAATGTAGCGACCGTTTTGGATTGAACTCACAACTCCGTCGTGACGTATGAGGGATTTGGGCCATTCTTCAAAAGAATGAGCGCTTGTATACTTAGAACGCTTGGAGAGTCGACGGACGATGAATTGAGCGTAACTTTTGAACACGGTGTCCGCTTTGGGCCCATAAGAATATTTTGGAAATGTAGCGACCATTTTGGATTGATCTCACCACTTCGTCGTGACGTATGAGGTATTTCAACCATTCTTCGAAAGAATGAGCACTTGCATATTTGGAACGCTAGGATTGTCGGCGTACGAAGAATTGAGCGTAACTTTTGGACACGGTGTCCGTTTTGGGCCCATAAGTACTTTTTGGAAATGTAGCGACCGTTTTGGATTGAACTCACAGCATCGTCGTGAAGTACGAAGGATTTTAGCCATTCTTCGAAAGAATGAGCGCTTGTATACTTAGAACGCTTGGAGAGTCGACGAAGGAAGAATTGAGCGTAACTTTTGCACACGGTGTCCGCTTCAGGCCCATAAGAATATTTTGCAAATGTAGCAACCGTTTTGGATTGAACTCATCACTTCGTCATGACGTATGAGGCATTTCGGCCATTTTTTGAAAGAATGAGCACTTGCATATATGGAACGCTTGGATTGGCGACGTACGAAGAATTGAGCGTAACTTTTACACACGGTGTCCGTTTTGGGCCCATAAGTAATTTTTGGAAATGTAGTGACCGTTTTGGATTGAACTCACAACTCCGTCGTGACGTATGAGGGATTTTGGCCATTCTTCGAAAGAATGAGCGCTTGTATACGTTGAACGCTTGGAGAGTCGACGGACGATGAATTGAGTGTAACTTTTACACACGGTGTCCGCTTTGGGCCCATAAGAACATTTTGGAAATGTAGCGACCATTTTGGTTTGATCTCACCACTTCGTCATGACGTATGAGGTATTTCGGCCATTCTTCGAAAGAATGAGCACTTGCATATTTGGAACGCTTGGATTGTCGGCGTACAAAGAATTGAGCGTAACTTTTGCACACGGTGTCCGTTTTGGGCCCATAAGTACTTTTTGGAAATGTAGCGACCGTTTTGGATTGAACTCACTACTCCATCGTGACGTACGAGGGATTTTGGCCATTTTTCGAAAGAATGAGCGCTTGTATACTTAGAACGCTTGGAGAGCCGGCGGACGATGAATTGAGCGTAACTTTTGCACACAGTGTCCGCTTTGGGCCCATAAGAACATTTTGGAAATGTAGCGACCCTTTTGGATTGATTTCACCACTTCGTCATGACGTATGAGGCATTTTGGCCATTTTTCAAAAGAATGAGCACTTGCATATTTGGAACGCTTGGATTGTCGGCGTACGAAGAATTGAGCGTAACTTTTACACACGATGTCCGTTTTGGGCCCATAAGTACTTTTTGGGAATGTAGCGACCGTTTTAGATTGAACTCACAACATCGTCGTGAAGTACGAAGGATTTTAGCCGTTCTTCAAAAGAATGAGCGCTTGTATACTTAGAACGCTTGGAGAGTCGACGGAGGAAGAATTGAGCATAACTTTTGCACAAGGTGTACGCTTCGGGCCCATAAGAATATTTTATAAATATAGCGACCGTTTTGGATTGAACTCACCACTTCGTCGTGACGTATGAGGCATTTTGGCCATTTTTCGAAAGAATGAGCACTTGCATATTTGGAACGCTTGGATTGGCGACGTACGAAGAATTGAGCGTAACTTTTGCACACGGTGTCCGTTTTGGGCCCATAAGTACTTTTTGGAAATGTAGCGACCGTTTTGGATTGAACTCACAACTACGTCGTGACGTACGAGGGATTTTAGCCATTCTTCGAAAGAATGAGCGCTTGTATACTTAGAACGCTTGGAGAGTCGACGGACGATGAATTGAGCGTAACTTTTGCACACGGTGTCCGCTTTGGGCCCATAAGAACATTTTGGAAATGTAGCGACCATTTTGGATTGATCTCACCACTTCGTCTTGACGTATGAGGCATTTCGGCCATTCTTCGAAAGAGTGAGCACTTGCATATTTGGAACGCTTGGATTGTCGGCGTACGAAGAATTGAGCGTAACTTTTGCACACGGTGTCCGTTTTGGGCCCATAAGTACTTTTTGGAAATGTAGCGACCATTTTGGATTGAACTCACTACTCCATCGTGACGTACGAGGGAATTTGGCCATTCTTCGAAAGAATGAGCGCTTGTATACTTAGAACGCTTGGAGAGTCGGCGGACGATGAATTGAGCGTAACTTTTGCACACGGTGTCCGCTTTGGGCCATAAGAACATTTTGGAAATGTAGCGACCCTTTTGGATTGATTTCACCACTTCATCGTGATGTATGAGGCATTTCGGCCATTTTTCGAAAGAATGAGCACTTGCATATTTGGAACGCTTGGATTGTCGGCGTACGAAGAATTGAGCGTAACTTTTGCACACGGTGTCCATTTTGGGCCCATAAGTACTTTTTGGAAATGTAGCGACCGTTTTGGATTGAACTCACAACTCCGTCGTGACGTACGAGGGATTTTGGCCATTCTTCGAAAGAATGAGCGCTTGTATACTTAGAACGCTTGGAGAGTCGACGGACGACGAATTGAGCGTAACTTTTGCACACGGTGTCCGCTTTGGGCTCATAAGAACATTTGGGAATTGTAGCGACCGTTTTGGATTGAACTCACCACTTCGTCGTGACGTGTGAGGCATTTCGGCCATTTTTCGAAAGAATGAGCACTTGCATATTTGGAACGCTTGGATTGGCGACGTACGAAGAATTGAGCGTAACTTTTGCACACGGTGTCCGTTTTGGGCCCAAAAGTACTTTTTGGAAATGTAGAGATCGTTTTGGATTGAACTCACAACTTCGTCATGACGTACGAGGGATTTTCGCCATTCTTCGAAAGAATTAGCGCTTGTATACTTAGAACGCTTGGAGAGTCGGCGGATGATGAATTGAGCGTAACTTTTGCACACGGTGTCCGCTTTGGGCCCATAAGAACATTTTGGAATTGTATCGACCGTTTTGGATTGAACTCACCACTTCGTCGTGACATGTGAGGCATTTTGCCCATTTTTCAAAAGAATGAGCACTTGCATATTTGGAACGCTTGGATTGTCGACGTACGAAGTATTGAGCGTAACTTTTGCACACGGTGTCCATTTTGGGCCCATAAGTACTTTTTAGAAATGTAGCGACCGTTTTGGATTGAACTTACCACTTCATCATGATGTAGGAGGGATTTCTGCCATTTTTCGAAAGAATGAGCACTTGTATATTTGGAACGCTTGGATTGTCAGCGTACGAAGAATTGAGCGTAACTTTTGCACACGGTGTCCGTTTTGGGCCCATAAGTACTTTTTGGAAATGTAGCGACCGTTTTGGATTGAACTCACAACTCCGTCGTGAAGTACGAGGAATTTTCGCCATTCTTCGATAGAATGAGCGCTTGTATACTTAGAACGCTTGGAGAGTTGGCGGATTATGAATTGAGCGTAACTTTTGCACACGGTGTCCGCTTTGGGCCCATAAGAACATTTTGGTAATGTAGCGACCGTTTTGGATTGAACTCACCACTTTGTCGTGACGTATGAGGCATTTCGACCATTTTTCAAAAGAATGGGCGATTGCATATTTGGAACGCTTGGATTGTCGACGTACGAAGAATTGAGCGTAACTTTTGCACACGGTGTCCGTTTTGGGCCCATAAGTATTTTTTGGAAATGTAGCGACCGTTTTGGATTGAACTCACAACTTCGTCTTGACGTATGAGGGATTTTGGCCATTCGTCGAATGAATGAGGGCTTGTATACTTAGAACGCTTGGAGAGTCGGCGGACGATGAATTGAGCGTAACTTTTGCACACGGTGTCCGCTTTGGGCCCATAAGAACATTTTGGAAATGTAGCGACCGTTTTGGATTGAACTCACCACTTTGTCGTGACGTATGAGACATTTTAGCCATTTTTCAAAAGAATGGGCGATTGCATATTTGGAATGCTTGGATTGTCGGCGTACGAAGAATTGAGCGTAACTTTTGCACACGGTGTCCATTTTGGGCCATAAGTACTTTTTGGAAATGTAGCGACCGTTTTGGATTGAACTCACAACTCCGTCGTGACGTACAAAGGATTTTGGCCATTCTTCGAAAGAATGAGCTCTTGTATACTTAGAGTGCTTGGAGAGTTGGCGAATTATGAATTGAGCGTAACTTTTGCACACGGTGTCCGCTTTGGGCCCATAAGAACATTTTGGAAATGTAGCGATCGTTTTGGATTGATCTCACCACTTCATCATGACGTATGAGGCATTTCGGCCATTTTTTGAAAGAATGAGCACTTGCATATTTGGAACGCTTGGATTGTCGGCGTACGAAGAATTGAGCGTATCTTTTGCACATGGTGTCCATTTTGGGCCAATAAGTACTTTTTGAAAATATAGCGACCATTTTGGGTTGAACTCACTACTCCATCGTGACGTACGAGGGATTTTGGCCATTCTTCGAAAGAATGAGCGCTTGTATACTTAGAACGCTTGGAGGGTTGGCGGACGACGAATTGAGCGTAACTTTTGCACACGGTGTCCGCTTTGGGCCCATAAGAACATTTTGGAAATGTAGCGACCGTTTTGGATTGAACTCACCACTTTGTCGTGACGTATGAGGTATTTCAGCCATTTTTCAAAAGAATGGGCGATTGCATATTTGGAACGCTTGGATTGTCGGCGTACGAAGAATTGAGATTAACTTTTGCACACGGTGTCCGTTTTGGGCCCATATGTACTTTTTTGAAATGTAGCGACCGTTTTGGATTGAACTCACAACTTCGTCGTGACGTACGAGGGATTTTGGCCATTCGTCGAATGAATGAGGGCTTGTATACTTAGAACGCTTGGAGAGTCGGCGGACGATGAATTGAGTGTAACTTTTGCACACGGTGTCCGCTTTGGGCCCATAAAAACATTTTGGAAATGTAGGTACCGTTTTGGATTGAACTCACCACTTCATCGTGACATATGAGGCATTTCGTCCATTTTTCGAAAGAATGAGCACTTGCATATTTGGAACGCTTGGATTGTCAGCGTACGAAGAATTGAGCGTAACTTTTGCACACGGTGTCCATTTTGGGCCATAAGTACTTTTTGGAAATGTAGCGACCGTTTTGGATTGAACTCACAACTCCGTCGTGACGTACAAAGGATTTTGGCCATTCTTCGAAAGAATGAGCTCTTGTATACTTAGAGTGCTTGGAGAGTTGGCGAATTATGAATTGAGCGTAACTTTTGTACACGGTGTCCGCTTTGGGCCCATAAGAACATTTTGGAAATGTAGCGATCGTTTTGGATTGAACTCACCACTTCGTCGTGAAGTACGAGGGATTTTGGCCATTCTTCGAAAGAATGAGCGCTTGCATACTTAGAACGCTTGGAGAGTCGACGGACGAAGAATTGAGCGTAACTTTTGCACACGATGTCCGCTTTGGGCCCGTAAGAACAATTTGGAAATGTAGAGACCGTTTTGGATTGAACTCACCACTTCGTCGTGACGTATGAGGCATTTCGGCCATTTTTCGAAAGAATGAGCACTTGCATATTTGGAACGCTTGGATTGTCGACGTACGAAGAATTGAGCGTAACTTTTGCACACGATATCCGTTTTGGGCCCATAAGTACTTTTTGGAAATGTAGCGACCATTTTGGATTGAACTCACACCTTCGTCGTGACGTACGAGGGATTTTGGCCATTCTTCGAAAGAATGAGCGCTTGTATACTTAGAACGCTTGGAGAGTCGGCGGACGAAAAATTGAGCGTAACTTTTGTAAACGGTGTCCGCTTTGGGCCCATAAGAACATTTTGGAAATGTAGCGACCGTTTTGGATTGAACTCACCACTTCATCGTGACGTATGAGGCATATCAGACATTTTTCGAAAGAATGAGCACTTGCATATTTGGAACGCTTGGATTGTCGACGTACGAAGAATTGAGCGTAACTTTTGCACACGGTGTCCATTTTGGGCCCATAAGTACTTTTTGGAAATGTAGTGACCGTTTTGGATTGAACTCACAACTCCGTCGTGACGTACGAGGGATTTTGGCCATTCTTCAAAAGAATGAGCTCTTGTACACTAAAAGCACTTGGAGAGTTGGCGAACGATGAATTGAGCGTAACTTTTGAACACGGTGTCCGCTATGGGCCCATAAGAACATTTTGGAAATGTAGCGACCGTTTTGGATTGAACTCACCACTTTGTCGTGATGTGTGAGACATTTCGGCCATTTTTCGAAAGAATGGGCGATTGCATATTTGGAACGCTTGGATTGTCGGCGTACAAAGAATTGAGCGTAACTTTTACACACGGTATCCGCTTTAGGCCCATAAGTACTTTTTGGAAATGTAGCGACCGTTTTGGATTGAACTCACAACTCCGTCATGACGTTTGAGGGATTTTGACCATTCTTCGAAAGAATGAGCGCTTGTATACTTAGAACGCTTAGAGAGTCGACGGACGATGAATTGAGCGTAACTTTTGCACACGGTGTCCGCTTTGGGCCCATAAGAACATTTTGGAATTGTAGCAACCGTTTTGGATTGAACTCACCACTTCGTCGTGACGTGTGAGGCATTTTGCCCATTTTTCGAAAGAATGAGCACTTGCATATTTGGAATGCTTGGATTCTCGACGTACGACGAATTGAGCGTAACTTTTGCACACGGTGTCCATTTTGGGCCCATAAGTACTTTTTAGAAATGTAGCGACCGTTTTGGATTGAACTCACAACTTCGTCGTGACGTAAGAGGGATGTCTGCCATTTTTCGAAAGAATGAGCACTTAAATATTTGGAACGCTTGGATTGTCGGCGTACGAAGAATTGAGCGTAACTTTTGCACACGGTGTCCGTTTTGAGCCCATAAGAACTTTTTGGATATGTAGCGACCATTTTGAATTGAACTCACTACTCCATCGTGACGTACGAGGGATTTTGGCCATTCTTCGAAAGAATGAACGCTTGTATACTTAGAACGCTTGGAGAGTTGGCAGACGATGAATTGAGCGTAACTTATGCACACGGTGTCCGCTTTGGGCCCATAAGAACATTTTGAAAATGTAGCGACCAATTTGGATTGAACTCACCACTTCGTCGTGACGTATGAGGCATTTCAGCCATTTTTTGAAATAATGGGCGATTGCATATTTGGAACGCTTGGAATGTCGGCGTACGAAGAATTGAGCGTAACTTTTGCACACGGTGTCCGTTTTGGACCCATAAGTACTTTTTGGAAATGTAGCGACCGTTTTGGATTGAACTCACAACTTCGTCGTGACGTACGAGGGATTTTGGCCATTCTTCGAAAGAATTAGCGCTTGTATACTTAGAACGCTTGGAGAGTCGATGGACGATGAATTGAGCATAACTTTTGCACACGGTGTCCGCTTTGGGTCCATAAGAACCTTTTAGAAATATAGCGACCGTTTTGAATTGATCTCACCACTTCGTCGTGACGTATGGGGCATTTCGGCCATTTTTCGAAAGAATGAGCAATTGCATATTTGGAACGCTTGGATTGTCGGCGTACGAAGAATTGAGCGTAACTTTTGCACACGGTGTCCGTTTTGGTCCCATAAGTACTTTTTGGAAATGTAGCGACCGTTTTGGATTGAACTCACCACTTCGCCGTGAAGTACGAGGGATTTTGGCCATTCTTCAAAAGAATGAGCGCTTGTATACTTAGAACGCTTGGAGAGTCGGCGGACGAAGAATTGAGCGTAACTTTTGTACACGGTGTCCGCTTTGGGCCCATAAGAACATTTTGGAAATGTAGTGACCGTTTTGGATTGAACTCACCACTTCATCGTGACGTATGAGGCATATCAGGCATTTTTCGGAAGAATGATCACTTGCATATTTGGAACTCTTGGATTGTCGACGTACGAAGAATTGAGCGTAACTTTTGCACACGGTGTCCGTTTTGGGCCCATAAGTACTTTTTGGAAATGTAGCGACCGTTTTGGATTGAACTCACAACTCCGTCGTGGCGTACGAGGGATTTTGGCCATTCTTCAAAAGAATGAGCTCTTGTATACTAAGAGCACTTGGAGAGTTGGCGAACGATGAATTGAGCGTAACTTTTGCACACGGTGTCCGCTATGGGCCCATAAGAACATTTTGGAAATGTAGCGACCGTTTTGGATTGAACTCACCACTTTTTCGTGACGTGTGAGGCATTTCGGCCATTTTTCGAAAGAATGGGCGATTGCATATTTGGAACGCTTGGATTGTCGGCGTACAAAGAATTGAGCGTAACTTTTACACACGGTATCCGTTTTAGGCCCATAAGTACTTTTTGGAAATGTAGCGACCGTTTTGGATTGAACTCACAACTCCGTCATGACGTTCGAGGGATTTTGACCATTCTTTGAAAGAATGAACGCTTGTATACTTAGAATGCTTGGAGAGTCGACGGACGATGAATTGAGCGTAACTTTTGCACACGGTGTTCGCTTTGGGCCCATAAGAACATTTTGGAATTGTAGCGACCGTTTTGGATTGAACTCACCACTTCGTCGTGACGTGTGAGGTATTTTGCCCATTTTTCGAAAGAATGAGCACTTGCATATTTGGAATGCTTGGATTGTCGACGTACGAAGAATTGAGCGTAACTTTTGCACACGGTGTCCATTTTGGGCCCATAAGTACTTTTTAGAAATGTAGCGACCGTTTTGGATTGAACTCACAACTTCGCCGTGACGTAGGAGGGATTTCTGCCATTTTTCGAAAGAATGAGCACTTACATATTTTGAACGCTTGGATTGTCGGCCTACGAAGAATTGAGCGTAACTTTTGCACACGGTGTCCGTTTTGAGCCCATAAGAACTTTTTGGATATGTAGCGACCATTTTGGATTGAACTCACTACTCCATCGTGACGTACGAGGGATTTTGGCCATTCTTCGAAAGAATGAACGCTTGTATACTTAGAACGCTTGGAGAGTTGGCAGACGATGAATTGAGCGTAACTTATGCACACGGTGTCCGCATTGGGCCCATAAGAGCATTTTGGAAATGTAGCGACCAATTTGGATTGAACTCACCACTTCGTCGTGACGTATGAGGCATTTCAGCCATTTTTTGAAATAATGGGCGATTGCATATTTGGAACGCTTGGATTGTCGGCGTACGAAGAATTGAGCGTAACTTTTGCACACGGTGTCCGTTTTGGACCCATAAGTACTTTTTGGAAATGTAGCTACCGTTTTGGATTCAACTCACGACTTCCCCGTGACGTACGAGGGATTTTGGCCATTTGTCGAATAAATGAGGGCTTGTATACTTAGAACGGTTGGGGAGTCGGCGGACGATGAATCGAGCGTACCTTTTGCACACGTTGTCCGCTTTGGGCCCATAAGAACATTTGTTGGAAATGTAGCGACCATTTTGGATTGATCTCACCACTTCCTCGTGACGTATTTGGCATTTCGGCCATTTTTCGAAAGAATGAGCACTTGCATATTTGGAACGCTTGGATTGTCGGCGTACGAAGAATTGAGCATAACTTTTGCACACGGTGTCCGTTTTGGGCCCATATGTACTTTTTGGAAATGTAGCGACCGTTTTGGATTGAACTCACAACTCCGTCATGACGTACGAGGGATTTTGACCATTCTTCGAAAGAATGAGCGGTTGTACACTTAGAACGCTTGGAGAGTTAGCGGACGATGAATTGAGCGTAACTTTTGTACACGATGTCCGCTTTGGGCCCATAAGAACATTTTGGAATTGTAGCGACCGTTTTGGATTGAACTCACCACTTCGTCGTAACGTGTGAGGCATTTTGCCCATTTTTCGAAAGAATGAGCACTTGCATATTTGGAACGCTTGGATCGTCGACGTACGAAGAATTGAGCGTAACTTTTGCACACGGTGTCCATTTTGGGCCCATAAGTACTTTTTAGAAATGTAGCGACCGTTTTGGATTGAACTCACCACTTCGTCGTGACGCAGGAGGGATTTCTGCCATTTTTTGAAAGAATGAGCACTTACATATTTGGAACACTTGGATTGTCAGCGTACGAAGAATTGCGCGTAACTTTTGCACACGGAGTCCGTTTTGGGCCCATAAGTACTTTTTGGAAATGTAGTGACCATTTTGGATTGAACTCAGTACTCCATCGTGACGTATGAGGGATTTTGGCCATTCTTCGAAAGAATGAACGCTTGTATACTTAGAACGCTTGGAGAGTTGGCGGACGATGAATTGAGCGTAACTTATGCACACGGTGTCCGCTTTGGGCCCATAAGAACATTTTGGAAATGTAGCGACCAATTTGGATTGAACTCACCACTTCGTCGTGACGTATGAGGCATTTCGTTCATTTTTCGAAATAATGAGCGATTGCATATTTGGAAAGCTTGGATTGTCGGCGTACGAAGAATTGAGCGTAACTTTTGCACACGGTGTCCGTTTTGGGCCCATAAGTACTTTTTGGAAATGTAGCGACCGTTTTGGATTGAACTCACCACTTCGTCGTGACGTACGAGGGATTTTGGCCATTCGTCGAATAAATGAGGGCTTGTATACTTAGAACGCTTGGAGAGTTGGCGGACGATGAATTGAGCGTAACTTTTGCACACGGTGTCCGCTTTGGGCCCATAAGAACATTTTTTGGAAATGTAGCGACCATTTTGGATTGATCTCACCACTTCCTCGTGACGTATGAGGTATTTCGGCCATTTTTCGAAAGAATGAGCACTTGCATATTTGGAACGCTTGGATTGTCGGCGTACGAAGAATTGAGCGTAACTTTTGCGTACGGTGTCCGTTTAGGGCCCATAAGTACTTTTTGGAAATGTAGCGACCATTTTGGATTGAACTCTGGATTGTCGGCGTACGAAGAATTGAGCGTAACTTTTGCACACGGTGTCCGTTTTGGGCCCATAAGTACTTTTTGGAAATGTAGCGACCGTTTTGGATTGAACTCACAACTCCGTCATGACGTACGAGGGATTTTGGCCATTCTCGAATGAATGAGGGCTTGTATACTTAGAACGCTTGGAGAGTTGGCGGACGATTAATTGAGCGTAACTTTTGCACACGGTGTCCGCTTTGGGCCCATAAAAACATTTTGGAAATGTAGGTACCGTTTTGGATTGAACTCACCACTTCGTCGTGACGTATGAAGGATTCTGGCCATTCTTCGAAAGAATGAGCACTTGCATATTTGGAACGCTTGGATTGTCAGCGTACGGAGAATTGAGCGTAACTTTTGCACACGGTGTTCGCTTTGGGCCCCTAAGTACTTTTCGGAAATGTAGCGACCGTTTCGGATTGAACTCACCACTTCGTCGTGACGTATGAAGGATTCTGGCCATTCTTCGAAAGAATGAGCACTTGCATATTTGGAACGCTTGGATTGTCAGCGTACGGAGAATTGAGCGTAACTTTTGCACACGGTGTCCGTTTTGGGCCCATAAGTACTTTTTGGAAATGTAGCGACCGTTTTGGATTGAACTCATCGCTTCGTCGTGAAGTACTAGGGAGTTTGGCCATTCTTCGAAAGAATGAGCACTTGCATACTTAGAACGCTTAGAGAGTCGACGGACGAAGAATTGAGCGTAACTTTTGCACACGATGTCCGCTTTGGGCCCATAAGAACATTTTGGAAATGCAGAGACCATTTTGGATTGAACTCACAACTTCGTCGTGACGTACGAGGGATTTTGGCCATTCTTCGAAAGAATTAGCGCTTGTATACTTAGAACGCTTGGAGAGTCGACGGACGATGAATTGAGCGTAACTTTTGCACACGGTGTCCGCTTTGGGCCCATAAGAACATTTTGGAAATGTAGCGACTGTTTTGGATTGAACTCACCACTTCATCGTGAAGTATGAGGCATATCAGGCATTTTTGAAAAGAATGACCACTTACATATTTGGAACACTTGGATTGTCGGCGTACGAAGAATTGAGCGTAACTTTTGCACACGGTGATCGTTTTGGGCTCATAAGAATATTTTGGAAATGTAGAGACCGTTTTGGATTGAACTCACAACTTCGTCGTGACGTACGAGGGATTTTGGTCATTCTTCGAAAGAATTAGCGCTTTTATACTTAGAACGCTTGGAGAGTCGACGGACGACGAATTGAGCGTAACTTTTGCACACGGTATCCACTTTGGGCCCATAAGAACATTTTGGAAAGGTAGCGACCGTTTTGGATTAAACTCACCACTTCATCGTGACGTATGAGGCATATCAGGCATTTTTCGAAAGAATGAGCACTTGCATATTTGGAACGCTTGGATTGTCGGCGTACGAAGAATTGAGCGTAACTTTTGCACACGGTGTCAGTTTTGGGCCCATAAGTACTTTTTGGAAATGTAGCGACCGTTTTGGATTGAGCTCACAACTCCGTCGTGACGTACGAGGGATTTTGTCCATTCTTCGAAAGAATGAGCTCTTGTATACTTAGAGCGCTTGGAGAGTTGGCGGACGATGAATTGAGCTTAACTTTTGCACACGGTGTCCGCTTTGGGCCCATAAGAACATTTTGGAAATGTAGCGACCGTTTTGGATTGAACTCACCACTTTGCCGTGACGTATGAGGCATTTCGGCCATTTTTCAAAAGATTGGGCGATTGCTTATTTGGAACGCTTGGATTGTCGGTGTACGAAGAATTGAGCATAACTTTTGCACACGGTGTGTGTTTTGGGCCCATAAGTACTTTTTGGAAACGTAGCGACCGTTTTGGATTGAACTCACAACTTCGTCGTGACGTACGAGGGATT
>NW_019241945.1:0-1673 GCF_002742605.1 Olea europaea var. sylvestris | reverse complement strand
TGTAAGACATTACATTTAGGAAAGAACTGAAGTGTCACTGGCTTACTTATCAACTCTGTTGAAAAATACTCATTATTGGCTGCTTGGAATATTTACTGATGTGTTTTCCACATGTCTTTGGGGAGAATGGTTGGATCTAAGATTGAACAAGCTGCTCCAGTGTCAAACAGACCTGCAACTGTGATTGGTCTTTCATATTTTCCTAGAAATATTTTAACTTCAATCATCGGAACTGGAAGACTAAGATTGATTACTTGCATTCCATAGCATTCCTCTATACTGTCATAGCCATTAGTGCTCTCATCATCGGAGTCAAATTCCAGTACGAAGACAATTTCGGGGGACTGCTCATCTTCTTCAGAGAATACCGATTCAAGGTCCGCTTCTTCTTCCACTTTCGTTGCTGCATAGATTTGGTGTAAAATTTTCTCCTTCTTTTTGTTGGTACAATTTTTTGCAAAATGACCCTTCTTTCCACAGATAAAACACGTCTCCCTTTTTCTTTGTGAATTTCCTTTTAAAATGTCTTCTTCTTCGAGGAAAAGATTTGGAAAATCTTTTGTTCCGAAATTTGAACCTCCTCCTGTGGAATTTCTTCTTTCCTGGACAATCACAACTCTTGTTATCATGTCGGCACTTAATCTTCAAATCTGGCTGATCACACGCCTTTTCAAGCTTCTGTCCTATTGTACTGATATCCTTTAAAAGCTCTCTTTGATTGCAGAGTTTTTTCAAGGTTCTCTTGACCCAATTGTAAAGCTCTCCAAATGAAGTGGTTCCCAATGATTATCCTTTTATTTCAATCATTCTGAGTGTCTCTTGACCAAGAGGCTGTGGGATGGACTCTAAGTAAGCCTGCTTTACATTTGTATCGTCCATTCCACCAATGAGGTAGTATCGCCTGGCAGCATTGTGGAAATGTTTATCCAGATCTTTAAGATTGTAAGAACAACATTTCAATTTGAAGAATTTTTCTCTTGCAATATCCTTCAAATGATCCGTCTTTCCACAGAATTTCCAATATAATGATTCTATGAAAGCATCTATTGTTGGGGAATTAGAATATTGGATCTGGCGATATTCTCCAAGAGCATCATACCAATCTTTTAAGAACCCAGTGATTCTTGCCAGAAAAGATTTTATGACTGCAGAATGAGTCATATTTGGCCTTTGTAATTCTGCTAAACACCATGCTTTCATTTCTTGAAATCTTGCTTTCCACAAAACTGAAGGAATATCATCAAAAGTGAATTTGGTTGCTGAAGTACTATTTTGTGAATAATAATTGTTCACAACATGAGAATCAGCAATTTCTTCATCAATTATTTCTGGCTCATCAACAACAGGAATTCCTTGTTGAGTTTGACTTGATTGTGGTCCGTCAGCCCTATAAAAAGGAGGATGATCTTCTAGAAATTCATCTGAGGACTCTTCAAGTTCAGAACTAGTTTCATTTGGGATGGTTAAAATAGGAGTTATAGAGAACAGTTTTGAGTTTTTTGTAGGAAAGTGGTTATGGGATTTTTTTATCATCATTTGCGGTCTTTTTTCTGGGTTTGGTGGAGGTAAAGCTTGTAGATTTTGTGAGGTTAATGGTTTGGTTTTCTTTATATCGGGATGAGAAAGAGGTGTCAATTTCTTTTCCCATTCTTCAGGAGTGAAGAGTGAAGATG
>NW_019241944.1:0-1673 GCF_002742605.1 Olea europaea var. sylvestris | reverse complement strand
TTTCGCGACTGTGTCGAAATTGGCTAAAATTTGACAGGTTTATCGGAAACAAGAATCGCGCCGGTGGCAATTTCGTCATTTTTGCAATGGTGTCGTAATAGGCTCAAATTTGACAGGTTGATCGGGAACAAAAATCGCGTCGGGGACAATTTCGTCATTTTTCGCGACTGTGTCGGAATTGGCTCAAATTTGACAGGTTGATCGGGAACAAAAATCGCGCCGGGGGCAATTTCGTCATTTTTCGCGACTGTGTCGAAATTGGCTAAAATTTGACAGGTTCATCGGAAACAAGAATCGCACCAGGGGCAATTTCGTCATTTTTGCAATGGTGTCAGAATGGGCTCAAATTTGACAGGTTGATCGGGAATAAAAACCCCGCAGGGGACAATTTCGTCATTTTTCGCGATTGTGTCGGAATAGGCTCAAATTTGACAGGTTGATTGGAAATAAAAATCGCGCCCAGGGCAATTTCGTCATTTTTCGCGACTGTGTCGGAATTGGCTAAAATTTGACAGGTCGATCGGAAACAAAAACCGCGCCGGGGGCAAATTCGTCATTTTTCGCGACTGTGTCGGAATTGGCTAAAATTTGACAGGTCGATCGGAAACAAAAACCGCGCCGGGGGCAAATTCGTCATTTTTCGCGACTGTGTCGGAATTGGCTAAAATTTGACAGGTCGATCGGAAACAAAAACCGCGCCGGGGGCAAATTCGTCATTTTTCGCGACTGTGTCGGAATGGTCTAAAATTTGACTGGTTCATCGGAAACAAAAATCGCGCCGGGGGCAAATTCGTCATTTTTCGCGACTGTGTCGGTATGGACTCAAATTTGACAGGTTGTTCGGAAATAAAATCCGCACCGGGGGCCATTTCGTCATTTTTCGCCACTGTGTCGAAATGGGCTGAAATTTGACTGGTTGATCGGAAACAAAATCCGCGCCCGGGGCAATTTCGTCATTTTTCGCGACTGTGTCGGAATGGGCTAAAATTTGACAGGTTGATCGGAAACAAAAACCGCGCCGGGGGCAATTTCGTCATTTTTCGCGACTGTGTGGGAATGGGCTAAAATTTGACAGGTTGATCGGAAACAAGAATCGCGCCGGGGGCAATTTCGTCATTTTTTGCAATGGTGTCGGAATGGGCTCAAATATGACAGGTTGATTGGGAACAAAAACCGCGCCGGGGCGATTTCGTCATTTTTCGCGACTGTGTCGGAATGGACTCAAATTTGACTGGTTGATCGGAAACAAAAACCATGCCGAGTGCAATTTCCCCATTTTTCGCGACTGTGTCGGAATGGGCTCAAACTTGACAGGTTGATCGGGAACAAAAATCGCGCCGGGGGCAATTTCGTCATTTTTCGCGACTGTGTCGAAATTGGCTAAAATTTGACAGGTTTATCGGAAACAAGAATCGCGCCGGGGGCAATTTCGTCATTTTTGCAATGGTGTCGGAATAGGCTCAAATTTGACAGGTTGATCGGGAACAAAAATCGCGTCGGGGACAATTTCGTCATTTTTCGCGACTGTGTCGGAATAGCCTCAAATTTGACAGGTTGATCGTGAACAAAAATCGCGTCGGGGGCAATTTGGTCATTTTTCGCGATTGTGTCGGAATTGGCTCAAATTTGACAGGTTGATCGGGAACAAAAATCGCGCCGGGGGCAATTTCGTC
>NW_019241943.1:0-1673 GCF_002742605.1 Olea europaea var. sylvestris | reverse complement strand
TATCGACAGAATGACACAAGTGATGTTTAACGACACCCGTGTCATTCCGTTGATTTCTCCTATATTTCGCTTCATTTTCATCGCGTCGACTTCAAAGATCGGACCTCCTAACATAAGAAAGTCAGAATTATTGATTACGTGACGAATAACGGTAGAATTGACATAAATTGTAGATGTCACGTTGGTGAAATCACAAGTCACTATCCACATTCGTTGGAAAACAAAAATAATGAGAGTATCTTCCAAATTATATGAGCATCATGTTCATCTCGCGATTTAAATGAGTTCAAATGATGGAATATCAAGGCCTGAAAGGCTTCGTGTTTATCGACAGAACGACACAAGTAACTTTTAATGACACATGTGTCGTTTTGTTGATTTCTCCTATATTTCGCTTCATTTCCACAGCGTCGACCTCCAGGATCGGACCTCCTAATATAAGAAAGTTAGAATTATTGATTACGTGACTAATAACGATAGAATTAGCATAGATTGTAGTGCCGTTTAACAACTCTTGTGTCGTTCTGTTAATTTTTTAAATATTTTTTCTTTTCCAATGCAATAATCTCAAACATTAGATCTCCTAACTTCAAAAAGTTTGAAAGGTTGATCATGAGACAACAAACTGTTGAATTGACATAAATTATATGACATTGAGTTGGTGAAATCACAAGTTATTGTCTCAATTCGTTAGAAAATATAATTATTGAGCACATCTCTCAACCTTTGTAAATGGAATGTTCATATTGCAATTGAAATAAGTTCAACTTATTGATTTTTGGGGCATGAATGGGTCGTGGCTACATATATTCGTCTTTATAGACAGAATGACACAAGCGTAGTTTAACAGCTCTTGTGTCGTTCTATTGATTTCACAAATATTTTGCTTTTTTTTTTCAACGTAGTAACCTAAAACATTAGATCTCCTAACTTAAGAAAAAGTTGATCATGAGAAAAAGAACGATTGAATTGACATAGATTATATGACATTGAGTCGGTGAAAATCATGAGTCATGTATTGATTCGTTAGAAAATATAATCTGTTGATGTCAAAATTAGCAAGGATAATTTTGAATCAACTTTAAGAAAAAAGGCGATTTGTGCTTAGAAAAGATCACAAAGATGTCGATTTAGTGTGATTGTGCCATAAGTCGTTATATGAATTTTCTTTGCCTTTACAAGGGTCATATTCAACTATTTATACATAGTTTTAGTTGAAATTACATCAAATCGATCAAATCAGCAACAGTGCCGAGCTCGGAACTCGGGTCGCCAAATTATCCTGTGATTGGTCAAAGAGGTCAGTGGTCATGTGTCAATGTATTACCCAGGTAATGATGACCTGTAAGGGACTGGAGTTCGAGGACTTGGAATTGGTTGTTTCGGGCGGCGATGACATCACTTGTGGAAAGTGTCTCTGATTGATAGGGTGATATGACAAGGGGTAATAATGATGTTCTTCTAAAATAACGGTGGGTATCTCCCACCTGGAAGTGTGGGCCGAGCTTACATTTAACTGAGGTGGGGTTAGCGAACTATTTTTACCAGATCAGAGTTCGGATGTCAACAGTTACCCCCTAGGTCAGCTCTACTGTAGGGAGTTGACCTTAATGATGCTTTCTCCAAGAAGTACATTTATGGCTGTGACAAGTGTCATCTTTTGAGGTGGATGA
>NW_019241942.1:1372-1673 GCF_002742605.1 Olea europaea var. sylvestris | reverse complement strand
TTTGTTTCCGATCAACCAGTCAAATTTTAGCCAATTGCGACACAGTCGCGAAAAATGACGAAATTACACCCGGCGCGATTTTTATTCTCGATAAACCTGTCAAATTTTAGCCCATACCGACACAGTCGAGAAAAATAACGAAATTGCCCCCGGCGCGATTTTTGTTTCCGATCAATAAGTCAAATCACACCCGTCGCGGTTTTTGTTCCCGATAAACCTTTCAAATTTAAGCCCATTCTGACACAGTCGAGAAAAATGACGAAATTGCCGCCGGCGCGATTTTTATTTCCGATCAAACTGC
>NW_019241942.1:0-1249 GCF_002742605.1 Olea europaea var. sylvestris | reverse complement strand
TTTTAGCCCATTTCGACACAGTCGTGAAAAATGACGAAATTGCTAGCTGCGCGATTTTTATTTCCGATCAACCTGCCAAATTTCAGCCAATTCCGACACAGTCGCGAAAAATGACGAAATTACACCCGGCGCTATTTTTCTTCCCGATCAACCTGTCAAATTTGAGCCCATTCCGACACAGTCGAGAAAAATAACGAAATTGCCGCTTGCGCGATTTTTATTTCCGATCAAACTGCCAAATTTCAGCCAATTCCGACACAGTGGAGAAAAATGACGAAATTGCCCCCGGCGAGATTTTTGTTTCCGATCAACCAGTCAAATTTTAGACAATTCCGACACAGTCGCGATAAATGACGAAAATAAACCCGGCGCTATTTTTGTTCCCGATCAACATGTCAAATTTGAGCCCATTCCGGCGCAGTCGGGAAAAATGACGAAATTGCCCCCGGCGCAATTTTTATTTCAGATCAAACTGCCAAATATCAGCCAATTCTAAAACAGTCGAGAAAAATGACGAAATTGCCCCCGGCGCGGTTTTTATTTCCGATCAACCAGTCAAATTTTAGCCAATTTCGACACAGTCGCGAAAAATGACGAAATTGCCCCCGACGCGATGTTTATTTCCGATCAACCAGTCAAATTTTAGCCAATTTCGACACAGTCGCGAAAAATGACGAAATTGCCCCCGACGCGATGTTTATTTCCGATCAACCAGTCAAATTTTAGCCAATTTCGACACAGTCGCGAAAAATGACGAAATTGCCCCCGACGCGATGTTTATTTCCGATCAACCAGTCAAATTTTAGCCAATTTCGACACAGTCGCGAAAAATGACGAAATTGCCCCCGACGCGATGTTTATTTCCGATCAACCAGTCAAATTTTAGCCAATTTCGACACAGTCGCGAAAAATGACGAAATTGCCCCCGACGCGATGTTTATTTCCGATCAACCAGTCAAATTTTAGCCAATTTCGACACAGTCGCGAAAAATGACGAAATTGCCCCCGACGCGATGTTTATTTCCGATCAACCAGTCAAATTTTAGCCAATTTCGACACAGTCGCGAAAAATGACGAAATTGCCCCCGGCGCGGTTTTTGTTCCCGATAAACCTGTCAAATTTAAGCTCGTTCCGACACGGTCGAGAAAAAAGACGAAATTGCCGCCGACGCGATTTTTATTTCCGATAAAACTGCCAAATTTCAGTCAATTCCGACACAGTCGCGAAAAATGACGAAATTACACCCGG
>NW_019241941.1:0-1673 GCF_002742605.1 Olea europaea var. sylvestris | reverse complement strand
GAAATAGAAAACGCGTCTCCCCTATTTGAAACTGTACCCAGGAATCTAAGAGAAGGAAAATAAAATAATAATAATAATAATTATAACCAACGGCAGACTAGTTCATCCTCACTTTCTCGATTCTTTAACCATCTCTCTCGCTCTCCGAGACCAACAAACAGAGAAAGAAATGTTGAAGAAAAAGCCTTCTAGCATGACCTCGTCACCACCACCATCACCGTACCAAAACGATACCGTTTCGAATGATGCTTATACCATGATGGGCCCCACGCTGCCCTCAGATCTGATCACAAGCATCCTCTTGAGGCTCCCAGTAAAATCTTTGGGTAAGTTCAAGTGCGTTTCAAAGCAATGGCTTCACACAATCAGCGACCCACACTTTGTTTCCATGCACAGAAGTCTCTCTTTGCACAACCTTAATCTGCTTTTACTAAAAAAGAGTCCAGTTTTACAAGAAGCCCATATGAAAAAATGCACAAGAATTGATGTTTGTTCGCTAAATTTTGATGGGTCTTGTAAGAATCTTGAATTCTCTTTATATTTGAATGATGATGCGAAGTACATTGAGATGTTACCTTCCAAGTGGGATATAATTTGCTTTGTGAGTGAAAATGGGTTTTATGTTTGCAATCCTAGTAAGCAAGAGATGTTGAAATTGCCCGAGGCTAGTTATTGTACCTCTGAGGAGGTGAATGCCGGGATGGGATACGTGAAGGAGAGGGATGAGTATGTTTTGGTGCATTTGTTCGATAAGAGCTTGGATATACATGTGGATAATTACATAGGGTGTGAGGTTTTGAGGTTGACTGACGGGAAGGATTGCGAGTGGAAGGTGGTGGAGGCAAATTGCCCCTTTATGGTTCGGGGGTGGGGTGTCTTGGTGAACAATGTGTTCTATTGGATGTTTTGGGATGACTACATTCATCCAAGTGAAGAGGCTATAGTGTCGTTTGATCTTGAGAAGGAGGAGTTTGGGACTGTTTTACCACCGGAGGGTTGTTTTGATCCACACGGAGTGTGGTCTTTGGTGGAATTGGGGGGAATTTGTGCTTAGTAGACAATGCAACTCGACCATTTACTATGGATGTATGGGTGATGAAAGATTATGAGGACCAGATGTGGGTTCGGGAATATAGCATTGAGTTAAATGGATATAGCAACGACACACTCAAGTTCGTTATTCCATTAGAATTCTGGGATGGAAAAATATTCTTGGATGTAAAGCAAGAGAGTCTTGACCATTATGATGTGGAGAACAAGTGCATCAAAAGAATGGACCATCTGATTTCTGGAGAATGGACTTGGCTGAGGCTTTACACTGATAGTTTCTTTTCCTTGGGAAGTCGATAAATACACGTTCTTGATGCCAAATTTTTGGGCATTTCATCTTTTGTCCATGATATTTTTGTTGGTTTTCGTCTCTAATCTGTTGTCCAATCAGCATTTAATCTTAGATTTCAGGAATTTCTTTTAAAGTCTCAAGATGTCGGCCAGTCAGTTAACTAGTGTTTCTAGTTCACGTCATGAAGATAGTTCCTCTCATCGATTGTTTTTGGGAAATACAACTAAACAGCCTAAATAATAGGAAGATTTTTGAAAATAGACTAAAAAATAAAAACATTTGAAAAATAGTCTTCAAACAACCATATTTCCAAAAATACCCTTTATAGAGA
>NW_019241940.1:0-1673 GCF_002742605.1 Olea europaea var. sylvestris | reverse complement strand
AATATGCTCGAAGGATAAAATTTCTTTCATTACCAAAAGGTGGTGAACAAATTCAAAAAGTGATATTCAATCAAGGAGACAAAGTCAAAAGTAATGACTAAAGTTGATGTCTTCTTTTCAAAATGAAGAATAGATGGTGAAAAAGTTTCAAAAGATGCAACTATTCCGTCTCTAAATTAAAGAAATTTTTAAGTTCACAGCTTAAGATTTCAAGCATAAAAGCAGATCAAGTGTTTAAAATTCCCCTCAGAACTAATTGAGTGTAGTTCTCAAAAGAGAGTTGATTTAGCGGGAGCATTCTTAAGATAGTTTGAGAAATCTTTGTATTCTTTTACTATCTTTATCTTTCAATCGTGTAATTCAAATTTCATTTCAATATTTGTATTTCAATTTTCAAATAACAATAAAATTATCTTCAGCCTTTTTTTTTAAGTCTTTCTTAGCTTTTTTCTTAACTTTTTAAAGAAGGCTTAAGACTGTAGCAAAAAGGTCTTTATCATGTTTAAAATGACTTTAACAAACTCTCACAATTGGGACACAAATTAGCCAACTTAACTCAAAGGATTACTTTATCTTTTGGCCATGGACTCCAAAATGAAGAGCGTTAAAAATATATTTTTGAAACAGAAATAAAATATTATTCGTAAATAAATTAATTACTTTCTTGGTGTTTACCCTTTTAGGCCTTGCCTGAAAAATAATTAAAGTAAAGAAAATTATAAGCAAGAGAAGATATGAAAAAAACTTACTTTAATTACGAAGTCTTTGAATTTATTAGGATGTCTTTGAATTTATAAAGATGGTGGAGAGATTTTTTAGTACAAGTGTGATAGTGTACTTTGTGTTTTCTTCGGTATTTTGATTTTTAGCATACTCGAGATTAGTTTCTAAAATCTTTATATTTTTATTAATATGTCTAATAAAGTTTCTACCACTACAAGAAAAATGGCATTTGGCAACATATAAATGGCAACATTCACCAATTGTATGTTGCTAAAAGGTCTTTATTGCAACATTCAGCAAATGCATGTTGCCATTGGTTGAGAAAATGAAGATTTAGCAACGTTTTTTGAGTGGTTGTTGCTAATACACCATTTCACAACGTTCAAAGACCGTTGTTTTTTTTTTTGGCAACGTGCAATGCATGTTGCTGTAGATGTTTTAGCAACGTTCTTTGAACGTTGCCGTTAATTAGTTTCAGCAACATTCATTGAACGTTGCCGTTAACAAGTTTCGGCATTATGATTTAAAATCTTACAATCAATTTATTGCACAACCATTGAAGTGACCCACTGCCTAAGATAATAGAATGGTTTAAAATTTTATTGGTTATTACAACTAAGTTAACTTTGTCATTTGTTGGTTATTACAACTAAAGTCTTTACTATCTTTGCATGTTCTCACATAAAGGTTTTAATATATTCTTCTCTTCAGTTAATTGAATATCCCCACTTAGTTATACTCTGGTCTTAATAATTTGATGAAGTTGGCTGTCTTCTATGTGTACTTGCATGCAAGAAAAGAATATTTATTATATATTTTGTGCCAATATTTGTACAAGAAGCCATTTGGTGTGTTAGATTTTTTTTTCCTGATTTTGTGATTTAGATTTTCAGTTGAGTTATCACAAATTTAATGTCTCAACAAGAACAAATAGTTATCAAGAGATAACA
>NW_019241939.1:0-1673 GCF_002742605.1 Olea europaea var. sylvestris | reverse complement strand
GTAAACTCATAACATTTAATACCAACATTTCGTTAAGAGCAATCGGTGATCAGTCGAAAGCTCTAATACAATTTGAGAAGACTTGAAGGCGATCTCACATTTCATTTCATTTCGTAGGGACCCGCAGGTCGAACATTTCATTTCATTTCATAGAGACCCGCAAGTTGAACATTTCATTTCATTTTATTGGACCCGCAGGTCGATTAGCATTTCATGAAATAAATCACGTCAAAGACTATAATATTGAAAGGACGGAACAACTTGCACATAAAGTATCCTACCTCGATTGATAATAGAAAAGTAAGGAATTCACGTTCCCAAAACCTTTTTGCTATTGTCGTGTCTTGTGGATTTAAGGTCGATCCAGTGGCAATTTCACGTGCCAAAATCCTTTCTAAGAGTATTAAAACCCGTTTCCGACAATACAAAGAGAACACTTCTGGAATGGAGACTTGGACAGGTAGTGGAGAGTTAAGTGAAGATGGAAGAGAGTGGTTTTTATCTCATAAATTTTCGAGGATTTGGAATGAATTTATTGTGTAAGGGAGGTGTAAAGTTAAGAAAGGTTTTGACTGCCAAATTTGTTAAAAATATATAAAGGGTAATTATGCAATCTAACCAACAAAAATCTCGTCAATTAGCTCATTAATCTGTTCAATTACAAAAACTCTTTGTTTGGATATAAATCAAATTAAATTAATTAGGATCTATTTAACATTAGAATGGTCAAGTTAGTGTCAATTTACATAAAATGACAGGTTATCATATCATCATATAAAATGAAATAAATAATTAAATAGTATATTATAAGCTTAATTGGACTATATGCCCAAAATAACTAAATTTGTTAGAGACCCCAAATCGTGTCTTACCATTATTCAAATTCAATTAGCAATTAAAATTAGCCTTTATCCTAATTGAGAGTTGGAAATGTGCGTGCACGTGTGGCTACCCATACTCTTATCATAAGGAAATTTATCAATTCTAATTTAAAGGCAATTGACACAATTGAGAGTACAAGGTATGATTGCCATGCATCATGCCTAGAGGCTAGAGATTGTCCAAAAATATTATTATATAATAACCAATTCATTCAAAGCTAGGCCTAAAAATGTGTGTCATCTTAGAATGGTCAAAAAGTCATAAATGTTAAATCAATATTCTAAGTAGGATTCCAAAATCAAAGCAAATGAATTTTTAATCTAAGAGAAAATTATTTTATCCAAACATCAATCAATCATAGTTAACTAAAAATATCTCTCCCTACAAATTACTTTGCAAACTACTTAAATCACGAGTACCAGAAAATCAAAAATATTGGCAGATAAATATTAACAAGGATTAAGAATAATTAAATCTCTTTCTCTAATAGAAAAGATAAACATTGATTATTATGATAAAATACTAGCTTCTTTTCCTAATTATCTTAAAAGAAATATTGTTAAATAATAAAAACGATGCTTATTATCTATATTTCTTTGAATTGAAATAACTTAGTTTTAACTTAAAAGAACTCATATTTTCTTGAGCTAAAAATACGTTATTAAATGCGAACTACAAAATGAGCCCAATATTGATATACTTATACTCATGTAATTATTGGTGCCAAATAAAATATGACTTTAAACGCTATTTCATTTCAGTCCTCAAATTTTAAAACTATAACATATAAG
>NW_019241938.1:0-1673 GCF_002742605.1 Olea europaea var. sylvestris | reverse complement strand
GAACAGAAATAGCGCCGGGTGTAATTTCGTCATTTTTCGCGACTGCGTCGGAATTGGCTAAAATTTGACTAGTTGATCGGAAATAAAAATCGCGCCGGGGGCAATTTCGTCATTTTTCGCGACTTTGTCGGAATTGGACGAAATTTGGCAGTTTGATCCGAAATAAAAATCGCGCCGGCGGCAATTTCGTTATTTTTCTAGACTGTGTCGGAATGGGCTCAGATTTGATAGGTCTATCGGGAACAAAAACCGCGAAGGGGCAATTTCGTCATTTTTCTCGACTGCATCGGAATTGGCTGAAATTTGGCAGTTTGATCTTAAATAAAAATAGCGCCGTGGGAAATTTCGTCATTTTTCTCGACTGTGTCGGAATGGGCTCAAATTTGACAGGTTTATCGGGATAAAAAACCGCGCCGACGGCAATTTCGTCACTTTTCACGACTGTATCGGAATTAGCTGAAATTTGGCAGTTTGATCTAAAATAAAAATCGCACCGGGGGCAATTTCGTCATTTTTCTCGACTGTGTCGGAATGGGCTCAAATTTGACGGGTTGATCGGGAAAAAAATCGCGCCGGGTGTAATTTCGTCATTTTTCGCCACTGTGTCGGAATTGGCTAAAATTTGACTGGTTGATCGTAAAACAAAAACTGCGCCGGGGGCAATTTCGTCATTTTTCTCGACTGTGTTGGAATTGGATGAAATTTGGCTGTTTGATCTGAAATAAAAATCGCGCCGGGAGCAATTTCGTCATTTTTCTAGACTGTGTCGGAATGGGCTCAAATTTGACGGTTTGATCGGAAACAAAAATCGCGCCGGGGGCAATTTCGTCATTTTTCTCCACTGTGTCGGAATTGGCCGAAATTTGGCTTTTTGATCTGAAATAAAAATCGCGCCCCCGTATCGGAATGGGCTCAAAGTTGGCAGGTTGAACGGGAACAGAAATAGCGCCGGGTGTAATTTCGTCATTTTTCGCCACTGTGTCGGAATTGGCTAAAATTTGACTGGTTGATCGGAAATAAAAATCGCGCTGGGGGCAATTTCGTCATTTTTCTCGACTGTGTCAGAATTGGCTGAAATTTGACAGTTTGATCGGAAATAAAAATCGCGCCGTGGGCAATTTCGTCATTTTTCGCGACTGTGTCTGAATTGGTTAAAATTTGACTGGTTGATCGAAAACAAAAACCGCGCCGGGGGCAATTTCATCACTTTTCTCGACTGTGTCGGAATTGGCTGCAATTTGGCAGTTTGATCTGAAATAAAAATCGCGCCGTGGACAATTTCGTCATTTTCCTCGACTGTGTCGGAATGGGCTAAAATTTGACAGTTTGATCGGGAACAAAAATTGCGCCGGAGGCAATTTCGTCATTTTTCTCGACTGTGTCGGAATTGGCTGAAGTATGGCAGTTTGATCTGAAATAAAAATCGCGCCGGCGGCAATTTCGTCATTTTTCTCGACTGTGTCGGAATGGGCTCAAATTTGACAGGTTGATCGGGAACAAAAATCGCGCCGGGGGCAATTTTGTCATTTTTCTCGACTGTGTCGGAATTGGCTGAAATATGACAGTTTGATCTGAAATAAAAATCGCGCTGGGAGCAATTTCGTCATTTTTCTCGACAATATCGGAATGGGCTCAAATTTGGCAGGTTGATCGGGAACAGAAATACCGCCGGG
>NW_019241937.1:0-1673 GCF_002742605.1 Olea europaea var. sylvestris | reverse complement strand
CCTAATGGCTGCTTCACAATCCCAATCTGGTGACTCCTTCAGTTTTGAAGACTTCTAGAAACTCCTCACTTGGCCATATATAATTCCGAACTTCCTTACACTAGCCAATGTCGAACTCAACGAGTTCTATCTAAGTCCTTCATTCAACAACACCGAGACCATCGAACAAGCGGCGGTCGGTCAGCTGTTCCCTTGTACTCAAGGCCCTCCGTTTCTAAACTCTTTGCCGCTGAAGCCGCTTCGCGAAAGAGGTATTCACATTTGGCCTAAATCCGACGTCGTTTTTCGTAGATGGCATGCTCGCCTTGTGGACCATGGTCCTACTAAGGCAATTTTTGATAGTGCTAGGATTTCTGATTTGTTAGAAATCTCTCTTCAACCCCCTATTTTTGACCCAGCACTTTTTCCAATCGCTTTAAGTTTTTGGTCTTCTGAGTATAATACTTTTGTTTTCCCTCTTGGTCTCATGTCCATTACCTTAAGGGATGTTGGGGCCCTAATAAATTTGTTACCTTTGGGCGATACCATTTTTCCTGGTATTTTAATTTCTGGTGTCGCCCCAAAATTTGATAGAAAACTCACAGAGTCTTATTCAAGCCTGCAAACCTGTCATAACAACTCGAGCGCTGAGCCTTCTCATGCTGAGCCTGTGGCCTTTCTTCAGATTTGGCTTTGTAAATACATTTTGTGTGTGCCAAGTATGAAGCCCTCCATGAGTTATTTACCCATAGCGAACAAATTGACGCGTGGTAGGCCTCTGAATTTGTGTTCTTTCTTTTTAGCTGCCCCTCCATAAAGGCATGACTTCTCTTCAATCCCAATTGAAGAATGGTGCATCTCCCACTGGCAGTGGGCCTCTTTGGTTCACTCAAATGTGGTTGAGAGCCTATTTTCCATCGCTTGGTGCTCTATCCTTTTCCAGTCCTTCTGCTAGCTGCTATGGGCTAGCCATTGATCCCCTGACTCCTGTAAATATGTCCAGAAGGGACATTTTTTCATTCTTTTATATTTTGGATTCAATCCCTTCCTTCTTTTCTTTTCCTCCCTTTTTGACTCCAGATTATGTGCAACCTCCATCCACTCTGGATAGTGCGAGCACCTCTCTGTTCGTTTGGATTCAGTTTTTGACCGGGAGGGAGTTGTTCCATGGTATTTTGACTGGAACCAATGCTAAAGTTGGGGTTGAAATATATGCTCTCCAATTTTTTGCTCGTCAACTTGGATTTGGCCAAACTTGGCATGTTCCTCCTTGTTATTCTAGAAATTTGATAGATCGCTTCCACACCATTAATAAGGAAGAGGCAGAAGCTATAAATGCTCGCAATCTTCTTTTGACGAGTAATTTTTCATTATCCCTCTTCAATCCTTGCCATGCCATCCATCCTCTTTTTGAACAATTCTGGCCATCAGTGCAGCGCAGATTATTTGCAACTGATGCCAATCACGCTTTCCATTCACTGGATCAGCCGGACATTCTTCCACTTCTCCTGTTTTGGTCACCCCTGTGTCCATTAGGAGTCCCTCCTCTTACGTTCGTGCTAAACAGTCTGTTCGTCCATCTACTTCTCTTCCTGCCAAGCCTACTGCAGCTAAGAGTGTCCCAAATCGCAAACGGCCAGCCTCAGCATCTCCTATTTTAGAAGATGATGATGACACTCCTCTCATTGTCAGGA
>NW_019241936.1:0-1674 GCF_002742605.1 Olea europaea var. sylvestris | reverse complement strand
TTAACTGTGACATATGAAAATGACAGCTTGAAGTTCTCACTGAATTGGCACCGTCGATCGAGGAGGAGAGTCAGTTTTATATTTGCGAATTGCCTCTTCGTACTGCGCATGACGATCAGATGCTTGAGTCTAGGATGGATCGAGATAGGGTATGTCACTGTACAGGATTTGTTGAATATCGCTTCGATCTTGTAATTAAGTGCTTCACTTGTAATATTTATTTTTTCAGGAGGATCGTTCAGTATTACCTCCGTTGAGGATATCACCTCCACCGAGGAGAGCACGTCCAGAGAGGATGTCACCTCCGGTGAGAAGATCACGTCCAGCTACGCTAGAGGTTCAGATGCCTGAGTCCAGCATTGATCGAGATAGAGTATGTTACTTAAAAATAATTCTTCGATTGTCGTTTTATTTTATTTCTTAGGCTATTAATTTGTAATAGTTATTTTTTCAGGAGGGTCGTCTAGTATCGCCTCCTGCACCTAGTCCCCATGCTTCGACGATTGATTTGTTCGACCTCCTAATGGAGATGAGAGGAGACATGGCAGAGTTACGGGATAATGTCGCAACACTACGAGCTGAGTTCAGGGACATGGCACAGTTACGATATGATGTCGCGATGTTACGAGCTGGCTTAGGAGACCTCCATGCTGAGGTTGCAGCGATACGGGGTGACATAGCAGGCCTGCGTGGGACGAGCGATTATCGAGATGGAGGAGGCAGCGGAGGGGGTGACGGAGGGACTGGTGGCTATCGAGACGGAGGGACTGGCGATTATCGGGACGGAGGGGGTGACGGAGGGGTCGGTGGTTATCAGGGGGGGAGGGGGTCACATGGGGTATGTTGACTCATCGTGGCCATCAGTTGCTGCATTTGATTCAATTTTAGATGACACGATGGGGATGGAGGAGCGAGAGAGGATACCTGTGGTGGAAGGGGTGCCCGTGCAGGATATACCTGAGGGCGTGGAGGGGGTACCCAAGGAGGAGAGGGTACCGGAGATGGAGATGGAGGTGGAGGTGGAAGTGGTACCGGAGGTGGGGGTGCCCGTGCAGGGGATACCCGAGGACGTCGAGGGGGCATCGGAGGTGAAGGTGGAGGTGGTACCCGTGCAGGGGATACCCGGGGATGCCGAGGGGGTACCGGAGGAGGATAGGGTACTGGAGCTGGAGGTGGTACCCCAGAAGACGCCAGACTCACCGGTCGTGGTCTTTGTGTCGGAGGAGGTGTCCCGACAGCCGGCGAGGGGGTCGTCCTGATGGCTGGGGAGATGGAGATTCCCGATGCTCATGAAGAGAGGACGATGGCTGATGACATGGTGGAGCGGGTGGTCGGCAAGAGGCCAAGGGTGCCATCACAGTACGTTCTTTCTCCCTTTACCGTGAAGGCGAAGAGGAGAAGGTTCGTTGACGGGACGCACCTGAATTTATTCAGGGAGGTAGACCACGCCAAGTGGAAAGCCTTTGAGACAGAGTGGAGAGCACTGCAGCCTGGGTAAGTTTTGTATTTTATGTAATTACTATAGTACGCAGACGCTGACACATGTATACTTCATATAACTAAAAATTCTGTTCTTATTTTTTCAGGCCAACCGCACGATTGCTGAGAAGACGATCTCAAATGCTTACAAGTGGTTCCACGACATCACCACTTCGGGGGCTTGGCTCGCCGACG